>NC_142670.1:24757481-24764981 GCF_964200805.1 Pocillopora damicornis | reverse complement strand
CCCAAATGCAGTTCCTCAAGCTTATCGTTTTTGCCCTTCTCATGAGAAGCTCCCGAAAGAAGGAAAGTCTATTAATATGCATTGAAAATTGTTGATGTTTCAAGCAGATTCAGAGTTGCTGAACCTCTCACCTCAAAGAATGCTGCTGAGGTCTCGGGAGCTCTTCAGATAATTTATGAGTGTATACCGCACAGATAGCCTAATTTTCTTCTAGTTGATCCTTGGCATGAATTCACGGTTAAAGTCACAAGGGGATGGCAAAGCATGGTGTAAGGATAAGAAGTGGAAATGTGAATGTTTATAGGTATCAGGGAGTTGTTAAGCAATTCAATCAAACTTTATGTTAGCATCTCTTCACTTTCATGTACATCACCATCAAGTGAAATTTGATACAGCGAGTACTTTTAATACATGATCTCCCTCAGTAGAGTGTACATACTTTAGATCTCCCATTTCAAATTGCATAAAATTTTACCACTCATACCCAATTAGGATGTCTTGTATTTAAAACATCAGCACTTGGAGGACCATCTATATCTACTAAAAGTGATACTGATCTACACTATGACATTACAAACAACTACACTTTTGAAATGCAACAGACTTTTCCTGATAAACACAAAAGTGTTCAGGCATGTAGTAGTGAACCTGTTTATGTTGGATGTAGATGGCTATGCAAAAGCCATTGCTAGTTTGGCATGTGCTTCTAAAACAATTCAGTGCTGAAGAAATGTACATCACCATCCTCATAGAGTATGCAACTTTAGCTCTCCCAATTCAAAATGCAGTAATGCATGTAGTTCAGGTTAAATTATTTACAGCATATTATTAAGTACAAAAATTTCCTAGAGATCACCTAGGTGGCTGAGTACAAAGGGGCAAGGAGGGCTGTAGCCCTATTGAGGTCTCAAGAGCTTTTCAGTCAATTTATGTGTGTACCACACAGATAGCCTGATGTTCTTGAAGTTGATCCTGGGCATAAATTCATGTATGAAGTCACAAAAGAGATGGCAAAGTATGGTGTAAGGATAAGAAGAGGAAATTTGATTGTTTATAGGGATCAGAGAAGCAGATTCAAGGCTGCTCCACCTCTCACCTCAAAGGATTCTACTGCGGTCTTAAGAGCTTTTCAGACAATTTATGAGTGTCTATTACTAAGGCGGCCTTACGTTCTTCAAGTTGATCCTGGGCATGAATTCATGGGTGAAGTTGCAAGAGAGACAGCAAAGCATGGTGTAAGGATAAAAAGAGGAAATGTGAACATTCATAGGTATCAGGGAATCACTGAGCAACTCAATCAAACTTTAGGTGAGTGTCTCTTCACTTTCCAATACAGTCCAGATATGAATTTCACATCTGGAAAGAGATCAACCAATTAGTGAAGAGGGTTCCAGAAGTTAATTGTTTCACCTTTGAATAGTCCAGCAACCAGGTTGATTGAAAAGAAACCTGTCCATGCAATCAAAGACAAGATGGTTGATGCCATGCAACTACTCTTTTGAAATGTAACTGCCTTTCCCAATGAACACAAGAGTCTTTGGGTATGTAGTAGTCAAGCTCTTTATGTGGTATGTAAATAACTATGCAAAGACTGTTGTTACTTTTGTACATGCTTCTAAAATAATTCGCTGCTGAAGATATGTACATCACCATTGAGTGATATTTGATACAGCAAGTACTTATTATACATCATCCTCTTAGAGTATACATACTTCAGCTCTCCCAATTCAAATTGCATTCATTTATACAACTCATACCCAGGTAAAATGTCTTGTATTTAAAACATCAGGCAACAACATCACATACAAGGTTGAACATCTTGACAAAAGATAACACACATGGATTTAAAGGTTCTATATCTAAATAATAATGATAATTAAATGCTTGTTTGTCTTGCAAAATAAAAACTGGAACCTGGTTGGCTTTCTCATCACTGTTAATTATATGTACATGAATAAAGACAAATCAAGCAAAATCTTCTACTGCTAAGGTATTCACCCTTTGAAGGCAGTACTCATACTTGTTTCAGCACTCACTTGTTAGCCTCACTAATACATTCAGAGTTTTTGTTTTCCTGGTGCTGGCTTTTTTGACTCCAAAATGTGGGCCCTACCTGAAATGCTGTGCTCTTAAAAAGGCTATTCATAACAATGGTTTCTCTATAAATTACTCAGACTTAAATTTTGCAGCTTAAAAGGCTGACAAAGAGTATCATAAACACCAGCATATAGGCTGCACTACCAGATAAGCTGCATCCTGCATTTGCATGGTAAGTCAAATTTTGGGATAAAACCTTTTTCAATAGACACTGAAGGAAAACAATCTTTACAAATAAACTCTTTTAAGGGAATCCCTTATACAGAAATACTTACAGAGCTATCTATGAAGTTTGGAGCACTTAGAGGATCATCTACATCTGCTAAAAGTGATGCTGATGAATACTTCAACATTACAATCAACTATACTTTTAAAATGCAACAGACCTTTCCCAATAAACACAACAGTCGTCAGGTATAAAGTGGTGGAACTCTTTATGTCAGATGTAGATGGCTATGCAGAGACTGTTGTTAGTTTGGCATATGCTTCTACAGCAATTCAGTGCTGAAGAAATGTAAATCACCACTGAGTGAAATTTGATACAGGAAGTACTTATCCATCACTTTACCATTACAAACAACTGTACTTTGAAAATGGAACAGACTTTTCCCAATAAACAGGAGTCTTTGGGTATGTAGTAAAGTGGAGCTCTTTATGCTGGATATGGATGGCTGTGCAGAGACAGTTGTTATTTTGGCATACACTTCTAAAACAAATCAGTGTTGAAATAACATACTTAACCAGTGAGTGAAATGTGAGACAGCTAGTACTTATACATCACTTTACCATTACAAACAACTACACTTTTAAAATGCAACAGACTTTTCCCAATAAACACCAGAGTCTTTGTGTATGTAGACCTTTCCCGGTAAATACAAATACATCACTTATCTTGATGTAAACAATCTCTAGAGGTTTAAAGTGGATGTCTATCCTTGACAATTGATGAGATGTCCCTTGCATCCTTGATGTGGATCTTGAGTACCCTAAAGATCTTCATGAATTGCAGAACAATTATCCACTTGCTCCTGATTGATTATTAATGAAGTAGAAAAACTGATTCCAAATCTGAATGATAGAACAAGACTTCTTCATATGAAGATACAAAATTGATGCTGATCCTGTTGTATGACTGAATTTTTTCGAAATTCA
This sequence comes from Pocillopora damicornis, assembly GCF_964200805.1. Classification (NCBI taxonomy): domain Eukaryota; kingdom Metazoa; phylum Cnidaria; class Anthozoa; order Scleractinia; family Pocilloporidae; genus Pocillopora; species Pocillopora damicornis. Next base: position 24,761,732 of record NC_142670.1, on the reverse strand, counting down.
TTCTGATAATGAAGATAGTATAGTATCTGCACTTCCCTTCAGGAAACATCCTGAGGTGTAATGGTGGAGTACAATGAAAAACCTGAAAGGTGTTAGAGATGCTATCATCAAGAATTGATGCAAATGCAAATGACACACAAATAGATTACGATGGGAAATTCGGTTTTCTGATGGAAAAGGGGCATTTCTATGGTTGCAGCAAAAACATAGATCTCAAAAAAACAATGACCTAAGACCCAAAAACAAAGACCCCTTAATGATCTTGATACAGGAAGTCACACTTTATAGCTTCACTGATGAAAAACAGGTAAAAGTTTGACAACTTCTCTGATTGCAAGGTAACCAGTCAACTCGCCGACGGACCAACTCGCCGACGCCAACTCGCCGACGTATAAAATCGAGTAGAGACGTCGGCGAGTTGGTCGTCAATCCAATACAACTTATTAGAAGTTAAACATACAGAGAAGTAAACGATATTTAGTAAAAAAACACTGGCGAACATTGGTGAACATCAAACAGAAGCTTAAACATCGGTGAACATTGGTGAACATCACCAATGACTATAACGAACGAGTTATTGTGCGACAACAACACCGTAGACTCGTCTTGTCAATCGCTCAGATTTTTTAACGAAAACTTGGCTTTCTAGACGAGATCTTTAGTAAAATGCAATTATTTTTATTTGCAACAAAGTTTATAAGGATCTTAAGGCGAATAAAGCGAAGTAAACCTCACCAACGACTCTAACAGCTTCAGACGCGAACGAGATAATTATTGTGTGACAACAACACCGTTTAGACTCAGCATGTCAATCGCTCGGTTTTTTTTAACGAAAACTTGGCTTTCTAGACAAGATCTTTAGTAAAAAGCATTTCTTTTTATTAGGCAATTACAGAGTAAGGTGTTTGGATTATGGGAGAAATATGAAAATGGTGAAAGAACAGCGGCCCAATTATTGAAATCGATGTCGAGATTAAACGGACCTACAAGAGCAGAGTAATTGCATGATATACATTACTTTCACATGTTCATCTGATCTTTATAATAAATGGAATTTTATCGTTTTTATCGTAAATCGAAGGTTCTCGATCAGGAATAAATCTTTCTTTAAAGTTAAAAAAAAACATGTGGTTCCGCGTGGTTGCTATGGTTGTCACACAATAACTTGTTCGCGTCTGAAGCTGTTAGAGTCATTGGTGAGGTTTACTTAGCTTTATTCGCCTTAAGATCCTTATAAACTTTGTTGCAAATAAAAAGAATTGCTTTTTACTAAAGATCTTGTCTAGAAAGCCAAGTTTTCGTGAAAAAAACTGAGCGATTGACATGATGAGTTTTTACGGTGTTGTTGTCACACAACTCGTTCGCGTCTGAAGCTGTTAGGCTTCAATTGAAAAAGCACATTTGCTGAAAAAGCTTAGGAAAGCTCTTCTGACAATTTTGAATTACAGAAAAGAGTCAGAAAACAGATGGAGGCTTCTGCAGTGTGGGAGATTCCGCAGTTTGAATGTAATAAGCTCCACAAGAAGAAAGCACATCCACTGAGGAAGATTTGGAGACAACATTTTTCTTAAGGAATTCCAAATTACATGGTTCTTAGATACACTTAGTTCGTTGGAGGGGGGAGCACATGACGGATACATTTGATCACTTTCAATAAAAGAAAATAAGGGGATCTTTGTTTTCAGGTGTTCCTTTTCAGGTGTTCTTTTTCAGGTCTTTGTTTTTCTGGTCTTGGTGTTTAGGTCTTTATTTTCAAGGTCCTTTTACCAAAAAACCGGTGTTTGATTGCATACTTAATCACTGTTAGAAAGATTAAAACCAGAACTGGATATTTCTGGAGAGAAACCATAACAAGATCATAATAAATGAAGAAAATAAAAAGGTAGTTGTTTTCAGGCCTTCATCTTTGGGTCTTCGTTTTTGGGTCTTTGCTTTTGATTCGTTGTTTTGAGTCTTAGGTCTTCAGTCTTAGTTTTCAGGGGTCATCATTTTCATTACACCCATCTCCAAAGCAAGTGCAAGCAGATCATTGCTACAGGTGTAGCAGTGTTTCAATGGTTAGAGAGGATTTTGTTGAACTGGATACTGTTTTCCAACCAGAAACACTGATCAGAATGTAGGTACTATTTGAAACTTGACAGGCTAAAAACGAAGTCAAAGTATGCAAAGATATGCTCTGTACAAAGCTTCCTTATGAGAAATTTCTCAGTTGAAAAAATGTAATCACTGAATCTGCAAATATACACCATTACAACATTGGTGAATTTCTGGAATAGATGACAAATGGGTGATCCTTCTGAAAGCATGGGGAATGGGGAAAACTAAACAGATACGAGAATGCTGATCAGAAGCTTTAAGTCGATGCTCTTCACCTACCTGTGCAACATAAAGGTTATCTCGCCATTAGTGCCAGGCGGTGTGTAGTACACACCTGTCTTTCACCAACTTTGTGTGAAGATGACATTGATCTGTGCAGGATTCCACCACATTCAATGAGTTTAATGTCTTTGTTCTGTACCCAACAATACATACAGACAGTGTGAGTTTCAGCAGCCAGACAGCTGAAGCATATTAATCAATTGATTCTTGGTCCATGAGCTAGACATCAATGACACCACAAATTTTAATAATACATGGGTGTGCATAGATAATTAAGGAATTTCTCTTTGAGTGTTCAACTCTATAGCTCACAAGTGAGGGCAGCGAATGAGTGAGATGTTGAGTTGAAAACTCAAGGAGAAATTCCATATTTACAAGCAACCATGTGTTATTTTGTTTATCACATAAACACAATAGCCCTTTTCCCACAAGAAAAGCCAACTTCATTAATGAATGAAAAGAAATGAATCAACAAACACCGAATAACAATTGTACAGTACATTAGCGCTAACTCTCAAGATGGAAAAATGCACTGAATCATGATTATAAAAACAACGATGGGCATACTTTTCAATTTACAAAATTCTAATTTATTGACTTTGTCTTTACCCATAGAAGAAGTCTTCTAGGTAAACAGCCAAAATTGGCCAGTGGCAAATCTTCCAGTACTTGATTTTTGTTCTCAGGTGCAAGAAATGTCATTACCAAGCTACTGAATATGTAGCTTTCAGTTTATCTTTTCCTATGTTGGTTTTCCTCCCCTTCAAGAAAAATTTGAACATCACTGTCTGTGAGCAATATGGATTTTTAGTGTTTTAGCCCACATAAATAAAAAAAAAAGCTGCAACAAAGTACCTACAATTGAGAATTGTGAAGGCTTGACCATTCATTCATCAACCTGACCGCGTGGCGCAAAAGGCGAGCAACATGTCAGCAGCCGACTGGCAATATCTAACACACTTGAAAAAATATGTGTTGTGTTGTTACAGCTTTTCTCAGAACTGAGAATCTTTGTATAACACCCTAGTTAATATGACATATCATTTAGATAGAGGAAATTTTTTCAATAGATCTAATTGCAGTTTTAGCTACCCTTGCGAAATGGCTTTTGGAATTCCTAGGAATAAAGGTGTGAATTTTCACGGTAAATTCGGACTGGGAATTCCTAGGAATCCCCAACCATAACAACTCTGGTTCTAAAAACCTAGAAATTCCTAGAAATTCCCAGAAATTCCAAGTTTATAGCCAACAGGACTTGGAATTCCTAGGAATTCCTAGGAATTCCAACTCAGAGAACCAATGACTTTCCCTGAAAAGCTGTAAATCTAAAAAATTCCTAAGAATTTCTGGGAATTTTTAGGAATGTTTAAGAACTACTGGGAATTTTAAGCAAAAATTTGAGGCTAATGATATAAAATAAATACTTTAAATTAAAAAAACCCAGCTAAAATTCAAGTATTCAATGAAATTTATTTAGAAGCTTAATTAAGGCTTACATGTAAAATATTTTTGATTAATTATTAACATCAATGTGTGGTAATATTAGGATGGAATTTGATTTATTTTTCTTTTCTTGAAAACTTCATACGGATTAATCCTCAATTACAGCTATTCATATAAAATAGTTCTAATCAATCATTAAATTTGGTTTGACACAAACTGTGAATAAAATCTGTTGATTCTTTTCCATAAAATACAATATCTTAAGTTATATTTATATAGTTATAATCTTGGGAGTGAAGGGGCTAATTACAGGCAAATAAAATTGATTTTTTGATTAAAATCTTGTTGTAACTGTAACAATAAATTAGAATGAAGTTATCCTAAACTGAAAACTTAGCTGCTGTTTGTACTGTTTGTATTTTTTTTCCT
>NC_142670.1:24649981-24749981 GCF_964200805.1 Pocillopora damicornis | reverse complement strand
AAATGCTACCAAGCAAACATTGTGTGTCATACTGCTCTGCTTCATTTTTGTTCAAATTTTATCCAATTCATTTCCACCGTGGGTTTTAGCAATGAGGAAAACTCTTATCAGTCCCAAGAATTAGGGAAATTGATTAAAGATAAAAGATTGACTCATTGAGGTTGCTACAAATACACAGCATTGGATTGAAATTGGGAGAAAATTTTGCCTACAGTTTTTCATGACAAGGAAGATTAAAGGTGATTCATTTTAACAACCAGAAACTTTTCTCTACCGATAACCAAGTAAGAGTCTGAGTTACTAGTCATGCTAATGCATATCCTATCTTTCTATTTGACATTTCCTGTTCCACACTTTTTCCCTCTCATTTTCACCCCATTCACTGAATCAACAATAAAGCCCCAAGTGACCCAAGCCTCCTGTTTCTCTCTAAGTGGGACTCTATATGAAAATTTGGCCCAAAGGATAAACTAAAGGAAAAGAAAAATACTAATTGATACCTATCTGAGGAGTTTTCAATACATTTGCAAGGGATGCACTGACAGAAATTGTAATATAGCACTCCTGCAAGGCCTACCTTCTTCCCAAGAAGCTATCATGGTAAAACATCCTCGTACACCGCCCAGCACAACGTGTGTAGTTTCACTTCGGCTGAAAGTCCCTGTCAATTACACAATTAGTCAATGGTCTTTTCACTTAGTTTTGTTTTTTTATTTTAGCAAATCGTGATCTTTCATTTATTCATTTAACTTTTGAGGGTGAAACCCAGAATGGTCACGAAAAACGTTTCAAATCAAGAAAATTTTACGACTTCAACAAATAATAACATAAAGAAGGTGCGTGACCAGCCTGTAGGCCTGATATTTCTACCGCCTACCTGACTTTTAAAATATGACTTGCAAATGTTGAAACAAAATTGAACTTCCTTGGGAAACAGGCCTACAACGAGGCAAAAAGCTGGCTACGCCCCTGAATTAAAGAGTGGATACGGTCACTGTGATCATACCCGAAAAAAGAGAAAATGTACCTTTAAACAGCCACAAAATATATGTTGCAATACAACCGACCATTTGATTGCCGGGCAAGCACTGCACAGTAACAACTTCTTTTCCCGCGAAAACTGAACAGATTATGCCAACATGGCCGCCACGAACTCCACAATCTGAATATACAGAAAAGCAATTCAAATTTTAAAAAATCGAATGGAAGTAACATGAAATCTCCATACATCACCTCTCACTATGGTGTGTCCTAAAATAATGTAAAGGTGTCATCTGCGATTCAGTTATCCATGTGAAGTACCTCACAGAAAATAACAAGTGACTCATCAAGATTGTCGAATCGAGTCGCAGTAAGAAACTAGTCTTCACTTGAATATTAAACAATAACGCAAAAATATCATCTCTTGGTAGTACTCCTTTGACATAACGACAAAACCGAAGTTACACCTAACGGTGCGGTCGCAACGAACTTACGTCTGATCCACTGTGCCTCGAATGTGTCGATTACGGATAGTGGCAAGTTTTCTTCTTCTCTCGCGGACGAGTGTCAAGCGTACGGAAGATGTTGGTAACAGCCCGCAATACTTGATCGTGCCCAAGTTTACGGGTGCTTCAAGAAACACAAACTTTTGGCCCGATAAAATTTCACTAAAACGGCAAAGATAAGTTATCCGGACCAGAAATAAAGCAGTTGTGTTGAGCAATTAGTCGCATTTACACTGTAGTCTCTGGTAGTAGATCGAATTCAAGTATACAGCAAGAAACTGTTTCTTTTTAAGACCTGTACGGTTACAATCATGAACTAACCATCAATGCGAGCTGCAAAGACCTTATCCTAATTTTCAAGGATAACAATAAGGCAAATTAAGTTACGTATTGAACAATACACGGATATGTAAAACGATGCCGATAAAATAATGAGCTCAAATTTTAGAATTACAGATGGGAAAGTAAACCGCCGAAAAACAAGAGACGGCTAATTTGATTTATAATCGCAATGACAAATATTTACGCTAACAATGGAGACAAAGGTTATAAAAAAAATGTTTCGTGGTTTCACTAACTACTACCTAGAAGATGATTGTTCCTTTCTCGCTTTGAGCGCCCTTAATCTGTTGCACGATCTTGCTCAGCGGTCAAGCAAAGGCCTTTCTTTCTGGGGTGTTACTACATCGAGGATCAGCAGACCGCGGAACCTCTGGAACCAATATTTTTCATTAAAAAAAGTAATCGAATGAAATAAACACTAGAACATACTTAAGAATGTCTACAAGTTCGTTTACGAGTATAAAGAAGAATGCTTTAAGAGAGAAATAGATTTTAATTGTCCTTCACGTCAAATTCAAGGTTACTTCCCACCTTCAGAGGCCGAAAAAAACATATTTTTTTTTATTTGACTACACTGAATTGGAACGTTTAACTTAACGTTTCCAAAAGAACAATTTTTTAAATATCCAAAAGTACCCGAGCTATTTAAAATAACGTAATTTCTGGTAAAAGTTAACAAATCAGGAAGGTGTCATAATCTCGTACTTTGCTCCTCAAAGTCTTTGTTTAAAAAAAAAAAAAATAAAAAAAATTAGAAACAGGCCCAAAGAAGGAAGAAGTCGCCACCGAACCAAAATTTTTCATACACAAGTTTAAAACCGAGGTTTCCTTTTACTTATTCAAGTACCAGCCTTGATGCAAAAACAATATAGTCGCCTCGAATCGTAAGTTTCAAAGCTGTTTGTCGTTCTTTGTCTTGCTTCTCCGACACCAGCTTTTTCCGGTTTTTCCATTTTTGCCGCGGTATTTTCCTTTGCCTTTGGCTTTCTTGCCCATCATTACGTCGTCCTTATCAACGCTCCACTGAGCGACCGAGAAAAAAATAGAACTTGTGTGCAATGGGTTACTTTTCGCGGGAAATCTTAATCCATCGTCATTGACGGCAGGAGCTCCCGTTTTCCTATCGTTTTGCGGTTAATCTGCTGGTGTGACGCGAGTAGTTCACGAATCTTTATGAGCTTAAATCACGCATTTGATTTTGGCAGGAATACATCCACTTTAGCGAATTTACAGGGTATTTGGATTTAATTTATTTTCGTCAAATTTCGCCAAAACATTCGAGGAATAATGACAAACGTAAGTGTGTCGGGAAATTTTGATATTTAAAATATTTGTCCCGCGGCGTCCACTTACACAACACGCCTCGCATATTAGCTACTCCAACTTCAGGCTCCAACTTCAGATGTTGATATCTAGACAACCAATCAGTCTATCGAAAAAGCCTGACGCAGTGTCGTTGATTGATGCACTGGGAATACGACTGTGCAGCCATTTCGCTTGTGCTTCAGCATCCGATATCCGATTAATGCAATAGAAGAACCTTCAGCCGTTCCACGCCTCACCGGCTCCTGACACTTCCTAAAAGGAAAACTTGCATAAACTATATTTTTTTTATCGTAAACTGCATTTATTAAGCTTTCTTGTGATGTATAGTTTGCCAGAATTGTAGTAAAACTAGCGCGCGTACAAATTTTCACCCGAAGGACACCCGCGAAGGTGGGAAAGTAAGCTTATTAACCCTTTACACTTCAACATCAGTAGATACATTCTCCATACTGTTCTCAATAAATTTCATAGGGCGCTGAAAAGGACAATTTTTTGACAATCTAGAGCTTTTATCATTGGTGATCATTTCCTTTTTTCTTGTGACCTTTATGTGTGATTTTGGGGGCGATATTTAGGGAGAAATTAGATGCTAGTCACTGTCAGGGGCTGAAGGGTTAACTATGGCGACATTCACAGTACTAGTACAAGGGTATGTAATATCATTAGGAGCAATCAGCGGTCACCTACCCTCAGTGTTGATAGTTGAACAAAAGCTTGAAATCTCTAAGGGTTTGGGTTCCGCTGTATCCGAATAACGCCTTCTCTTGAGGCTCTCAGCAAACTTTTAAGACTGGAATAATCATTTCATTACTCATGATCCTAAAACGAGGAACACGAGCGCGAAGTAGCATCATCGCCCGTGATACTTGTAGAATTTTGGGGTGATCGAGGCGTCCAGAGCTAATTTGCAGCGTTATGCTTCCATTGGATTCGTTGGTTGGCATTACAGCCTACCGTGGTTCAAAACTAAGCCAAGCGCTGATTGGTAAATTTGGAACGGTCTGCATTCCTTTGTTCACTGAGTTTGGCATCGATCATATTTAAAAAAGCTGTACTCATCATTTTAGCACCGATTTTCTCAGAAAATGTTGGAGGAATGGAGATCAAATTTAGCGAAGAGATCGAGCAACATCTCAGTGATCAACCGTCGCCAGTTAGGAGAGATTTTCAGTAGGTTAGTGTTATCTAGTTTGAAGAGGAGGAGGTCGAGACTAGAAGCCAACAAGTTGCAACTAGTATTACTACGAAGGCCCGTGGCTCCGTGTGGAGCATAGGCCATCGACGACCCCTCGCCATCGCTCTCTGTTCTGGGCTAATCTTGCTGCTCCTGTCCAGTTTGTACCTTGCTGCTTGAGGTCTGCCTCAGTATCTCGCCTCCAGCCGTTGCGAAGCTGGCCTCTCTTCCTCTTTCGTTGCGGGTTCCAGGTCAGAGCTTGGCGTGTGATAGTGGTTGTGACACCGCCTCCTCTTAACGGCCTCCGGCCAACAGTCATTTTGTGAAAAGACGTTTCAAACGGCCTATGAGGGCTAGAAAATATCACAAATGAGTCGATTAATAATTTAACTTAATTGAGATATTAAGCCCGAGATGTAATTTAGATATGTAATATTCAGAGCTTATTCATAACCCTCATGGATGTCAACAATTATCAACCACGAACACATAGTGTGATCTGCCTCTCTTGCCTTTGGTGTATCATGTAAAAACAATTTTACCAATACGCCTCAAAAGAGACATTTCTTCCATATGCCGCTATGCAATACTATTGGACCTCGAGGACCAATCGGTAGAAGCTACGCGACGCTCGTGTGTGTCCAGAACTGTTAAAAACGAACCCGTGAGTTCTTTTCTTTGAGTCCCTTTTGTGTTATTTTCACCTAAATGGAAAGCAGGAGAATTTTCATCGTGGAATTTAGCACTTTTTATATTCATTAGTTTAGGGGAATATATTGTATGCGATCACGGAAACGTCTAAACATGATTTTAATACATTTTTATTAAGTGACTAAATGTGACTTTCTCAAAGTTTAAGTAAAACAGATATCATTCGATGATATGAAGAGAACTTCTTTTCTTTACAACCTGGAATAGAAAAAGTAAAAAGCAAGACCTTTTCACCGTCTAAACTATGGGTAGTCCCTCCTTTTCGGCAAAGTTTGTCGCGCAAGTAAAAAAAAAATAAGTCAAAAAATTTGATGTCGGGGACTTCTTGGAGTGAGACGCTTCTTATCGCGCGACGGACTTCGCCGAAAAGGAAAGAGTGCTCGTCGTCTATTCACAGTCCAGAAATGCATAATCCTATATTTAACTATATTTTATTAAGCTTACCATCTTTCTTATTCTATTTATAAACATGAGGCTATAGACATTGCTGATCCTAGCAGTATGCAGGACGTGTATCACCATATGAACTTCGTAATAGACCTCGCTCACTAGTAGAGTCTCTGTGGCTCGGTGGTAGAGCATCAGAGCGCGGAATCCTAATGTCTGAGGTTCGATTCCCCATGAAGACTCAGAATTTTTTCTTTGTACCACGCTCATAACAAGATGAAAAACATCTTTGTCACATAAACTAAAGTGTTATACAAGGATTTCCAGCACTGAGAAAAGTAACTACACACATAACAAGATATCGTATTGTCTCAGATCTATCTGATATCGCCAATAAGCTGCTGACACGTCACTCGCCTTTCACGCCACTCAGTCAGGTTGATGAATGAACATCCGTGTTCCCAAGCAAAAAGAATTATCGCTGCTAAAGCACTGAGAGTTTCGTATTACATATAGATAGTGACGTTCAAACTTTTCTAGAAGAGAGAGAAAACCAAAATACCAAAAGACGAACCGAAAGTTATGTATTCAGTGGCTTTGGTGATGGCAATTCTAGCGGCTGAGAATGAAAATCGACTGCTAGATGTTTTGCCACAGGCCGATTTTGTTCGACTTGAAAGATTTCTTCTGTCGGTAAGGGAAAAGTGTATAACGGAGGATTTTGTTCATTAAAAATTACGTGCATTGTTCTTTTTTTAATGATTCAACACATTTTTTTCGTCTTGAGCCTTTGCACCAACGCACTTTAATAATAATAATAATAATAACTTTATTTAAGTGTCAGCGTATTTAGCACTGCTGTGCTAATTGGGGACACTGTAAATGAGGAAACAAATATCGTAAATGAACAGAAACTCGTTAAAAACCCCCAACCGGCAGGAGGCAGACCAGTTGGCTATTTACAAAGCGTGCAGGAGTTGAATTCGGGGCCACCGAAGACAAATCAACATAGTGGCAGGGAGGAGGACTTGAACCCGGGACCTCCGGCTTACAAGTGCAGCGCCCTAACCACTAGGCCACGCTCGCCTCCTATAAGATTTTTATTCGGGGATTGTCTATCTTTTTAATTTCATTGATTACTGAGGTCGAGTTTTCTTGTCAGTAAAGGGCTATTGTGTATATATAATAAACAAAATAATACACGGTTGTTTGTTGATATGGAATTTCTCTTCTCGTGTTTCACTCAACATCTCACTCGTTCGCTGCGGTCACTCCTGAGCTATCGAGTTAAACACTCAAAGAGAAATTCCATATCTACGTGCGCCCATGTATTATTCTCTATATTTCCTATTGTTTCGCGCTCAGTCTGTACCACAGTAACGCGAGTTACAACCAGGTGGCTTGAAAAGTTTGTAGATAAAGTAGGCTCCACAGTTTTTGACTGAAATCTCTTTTGTGTGTTTGCAACCAGTGGGACGATCACTAAAGCAGACTGTCCTGTGAACTTCACCATCCTCAAGTGCAGGATGAGCACCATCCAACCAGCCTGACCAGACTGTACCACAGTGGTATGCATCCACACGCTTTGTTGGCATTTTTGTTCCAGCATCTCCCATTAAACGATACCATTCCGCAGGGTCACTCTCTGTAGGGAGTTGATCGTCACAATACTCTGGACCGTTAGTTGGTGTTGAGTAATTGCTCTTCCTATCGTTTTCATTTAGAATTTTATAATTTTTGCAAGGATTGCCTACAAAATGAAATGATAATTATAACAGGATTAAAGTCGTTAGAATCTATGGTAAAAGATTTTGTCTAACGAACATTACTTACTGCACGTTCAGCAAGAAGTCAATCAGTACTAATAGGAGGAGCTCGTCATATTTCCCTGGCAGCATATTTCATCATATTTCATATTTCATCGAGTGGTCACATATTGTTTAAAAACATACATATCTTACACTTTTTTCTCTTTTTCTTCTTCTTTTCACATTAACGAAGTTATTAAGCTATGAAATAGCTCTGAGCTTTAAGGCCAAACTTTGTTTTAATGCTGTTGTCAAGCGTGAAGACCATGCGAAGGCAGAAACAAACAAAAGTCTCAAAATTATCCATTTACAATTAAGGAAAATGACTGAAAAAAAAAAATACTTCCCGTCTTCTGTAACAATCACAAAACACTCTTGAATTAGATTTTTAACAAAGACCTATCTTAATAAACATAATGAGTGAAAATTGGGAAATGTTACCTAGGGTATATCACCGGATATTCCTTGGTACTTGGTCACGCGATACGTTTAGAGCAATCACGCCCGAGATAAATCATTTGATGTATCATAAGGGTGGTTGTCGTCTTCTCTCAAACGACTGATAGAAAACTCATGGAGAAATAGCGTCGCACGATCGTGGTTATGTTAACATTTAACGACAAGTCAGCAAAGTGTGTCACTATCGTTAGTTCTAAAATGAATGAGTTTGAATGATTTTGAAAGACATAAGCGGGAAATATTGCATTGTTGCCCTCTTACGTCATAGATTTGCAACATTGCTGGCTTAGAGACATTTCACCGCAAACACTTTCGTTGTTGTTGTTGTTCGTTGCATGTGACCTCGAAGAAGCCAAAGGAAAAAAGACATGTGCTGATGGGGAAAAAATCCCAGATAAATAGCAAAAGTACTTCTGAGGAAATGATCGACGTTGACACAGTTTAGAACACCATCATTGATAGATAAATAAAAATGAGGTGCGATTTTAAAGAAAACAAAAAAGAAAAATGAGAGTGAAGAAATGGCCTACACATCTGTCTCGTATAATTAAAACTCAGCAACATATCGTCGCAAGTTGAACCATAAGAGTCAAGTTTATTAAATGGAAAACCGTCCCTGATAATAGATAATTTATGGTGAACAATCATATTTAAGGTAAATATTGCATTTTTCTTCTTAGGAATTCGCCATCGTTTCTTCGAGCAGTTACATTTCCTCTCTAAAATGTACAGTCTTTTCAGTCAATATTTGATGTTGTTGAATAACAAATTTATGAAATTACTGTCTTTCGCTGAAACGTCAAACTAAAGTTCAGAGACAATTTTCGATATCATTCCTAACTTTTCATAAGTTATCGCCAGTCTATCAAAGGACAGCCGGAAACAAAATTATAAGAAACTCGTTCAACTAAGGATTATGGACTGAGAGATCCATAACGTGATTGAAGGCATCCTAAAAGAAATCATCCATGATCTCATTTTCTTTCTTGCCGTTGTCATCTTTGGCATTCATAGCACTCTCTCTCCCATTCTAATCTCTTCTCCACCGGCTTTTATTCAGAATCGAGTCGACAAAGAATCTTATTCGTAAACAAAAACAAATCACGTTTAAAAAGAAAAAGTAAAGCAGAGGAATCCGTCCTACATAGGCACGTAACTCAGCGAAGTGTTTTCAAAAAGTTATGTTGAGCGTTAAAAGCCCAGTTTTTGATTTTCATAACCATTAACTTTCGAGAACTCAAAGTAAAAACAGGCAAGCTGCTTGAAATGAGAGAAAACGTGAGTAACCAAGCCGTAAATTGGTTTTAGTCTTGAATCTGATTGATAGAGGAAGCGTGCGATTTCTTTGGACAATTCTAATAGCGAAGTCAAGAAAAACCAGTGCGTTCTCGAATTTCCTACGACAATCACTTGAAAATAGCTGTGTTCAACATATGAATGATAGCGAAATTACTTCAAATGACACCCAGTAGCTATAGTACCTTCACATCCGTAGAGCTCCATTCTCATCGAAATGTGATTGTGCCATATGGTGGGTAGAAGTCTTATGTAACGCGCCTTAATGGATGGGTGGATCTGCTGGAATACAACAGTGTCACTGTCTTGGTTTGCAATGAATTCCTGCAAACAGAAGCAAAAAGTAAATTTGATGTTAAACCATCATTTTACCACAAAAGCCAGAGGTGATACTTCTATTTCATGGAGATTTGCCAAGGTACAACCTCAAATAAGCAGTTGCTTGGAGCTGAAATACCAAGCAGCTCTCGCAACCAGGAAAAAGGTGCCTTAATATTTCAAGACATTTCTGGCAGATATCAAGTATCATTTCCCACTCTTTAACTTTACAAGTCCAAACCTTACCCAAGGGGAAAGCACAGGACGTAAAAGAAAACAAATATGTTCCTATAATTCATTAAGAGTACCTTTGGAAAGTTTTGACCTGGTATTTGATAAAAGCTAAAGTTCACTCCATCATCACTGTACTGTATTCTGTATTTTTTCACCCATTGGTTGTAGGCATTCCTTCCTTGAGTGGCCATACGTGTTACTGTCGTTTTAGTGAGAAGATCAACCTGGATCCACTGATTCAAATTATTGTTTTTAGCTGACCAGCCTCCTTGTTTTCCTGGATGCGCCAAAAAATTCAACCTTCCCTGGATTGCAGCATGGTTTCCATTCCACTCTGAAGAGGCTGAGATCTGAGCGTCCTTTATGAGTTTCAATTGGTTATCAATACCCAGGGGTGCTGAGCATGCTGTAAGGGTTGGAATAAGAGGATTAATCCCAACATAGCGTATGAATAACTCTAGGAATAATTCGATTATGTTGGCGTGACTTTTTGACGTAAATTTTGTTCAATGACTTTGCCAGCATGAGCCACCTAGAGCACATGGCATAGTATCAGAAGTACTACTCGCAAAAGGTAAAAGGTTTGAATTTTGGTTGAAGTGCACAGAATTTGCTCTCTTTAAGTGTTCCTCTGTAAAGGGCTAAGATATTTGTCGTTTTAACATGCTTAGATGCACATGAGAAGAAAAATTCTGTCGAAAAGTACAGGAAATTACCGAAATGGTGGATCTTGGTTTGAACTGTTCCGTGGTGGAATGGAACCGATGGAAACTATGTTTTTCGCCCTCCGTTCGCATTTTCATTTGCGTTGCCCCGATTCATGCGTTTGGGAAGCGTATGCAAACGTAAATGCAAGCTCAATAAAATTAAAAATTTTTCATTCCTTACGTTGACGCTTGCATCTGCATTTGCGTAAGGATAGTTCAAACGTTTAAATCATTGCATTAGTATTTGCGCCTGCTCTTGCATTTGCGTCACACGTGTGAACCAGGGTTTCGTTTCTTTATCCAAGAGCCATACATGTCTGAATGAGGCAAATACTCTTTTTTACGTTTCTGAGACTATTGACAATACCTGTGCAATTGCACAGGTATTGTCAATAGTCTCAGAAACGTAAAAAAGAGTCCATCTCCAGCATATCTAGGTTTGCAAATGCACACGTACGATCCGCGTGTGTTAATACAAGTGGCGTATACGTGACATAAGCCAGGGTATGTTTTGCATTCGTCAACATCTGTCAAAAATTAGAAAAAAAAGGAAAAGAGTAAAAACTAGGATCCAGTTCTTCTCCATGAGCCGTTCATTTCTGAACGAAACAAAGTACTGCTTTGCTCGTTTCTGGTTTCATGCGATTCTTAGTTCGGACTTAAGCAGAGAATCAAAATATTCTTGAGTTTTGCTCACGTCGATGCAGTCTACTCTGCAAACTGACCCTCGTTTGCCACCCGAGCTCAAAACGAGAAAGAAATTCTACAAACAACCAGAAAAACAAGCAAAAATAATACATTAAAGTACACTGTGAACTAAGACAAATTCAACGGAACTTTATCCAACGAGAAAAACAGGAATCGACACCATTGAATCAAGAGAGAAATTCATGGTGTTTTAAGCGTAATGTAGATTACCATTTTCGCAATGTTCTCCATCGAATCCAGGAGGGCATAAGCATCGATATCCCTTGATGGTGAAACCAGACTGACAAGTTGCGTTATTTTGGCACAGTGAAAACCTATCACAAGAGTTCTGAAGGAAAGAGACAAAAATCGACAGACTGAAGGAACGAATCTTTAAAGAAGAATGAAGAAGTAAAACTTCAGTTATTTTTAATATGTCATCCCAAATCAACAAATTCGTAAATTCTGCTGGTAACTCACCTTCGAGCCACGATAGTAAAAAGACGCGTCATTTGTCAATTCGCTGTCATATTTCAGATGTGTGGCGTTGTTTAGTTCACAGATGTGACCTGAGTTATTATTCTTTGGATTAATCCCTGGATCTTTTTTGAAGTTAAGACTGACACAGTTGTCGTTCAGGTAGCAAAAAAGCTCACAGTCATCTAAGTTCTTGACTTTTCTTGTTTCGATAGTGTGGTTAACCAAACGTCTTTCAGCAAAGAAGTAGTAATCTGGAAACAGCATTGCGCGCTCTCGCTCTAAAATAAATAAATTAAAATATATAGTTACAAGGTAAACTTTTCCATCGCGCAAAAACCAAATCTCAAGCTCAATCTCAAGCTCCTAAGACGAATTTCTTAGCAAAAAAATTGGGATCCAAGTAAATTGCGCTAGCAAATACATCGAGAGCGTAGTAAAACATAACCTTGGATGAGAAGAACGATAATTCGTTAAATGCGTTTTCCAACTTTGTAAATTGCCTTTTTTTTATAAAACTACCCAACTTTCGTAATTTTTCATTTTTCCTTCAATCTCTCGTTAGTTCTTCATCTGAAAAAAAATTGGAATGGGGACGGTCTTTCTTCAAGTTAACAGGTGCTAGACAATTAAATGTTTATCCCAAAGTCATTTCTTGATAATCATTGAACGGTTACCGTGCTAACTTGAGCTGAGAAAAACTATTCTTTTCTAGTATCGCGTAACAGATTTATATTTGGAATCGAAAGCTTTCTAAACATACAAATTTAGGGTGAAATTCTTCAATTTGCATTTTCAAGCCAATGCAAGTGGTTGAAGTTGGTTAACTATGGTTTATTTATGAATATGAATATGAATTATTTTACTAAATTGTTTTCTTAATGCAGATTATTCAATAATTCTCGGTTTTCATCAAATATTTTTATAACATAGCCAGTAAATTTGTCTGATCAAATTCAATTGCCCGAGCGTGCTTCATATTCCTTTATGCACGCTCATGACGTCAGCAAACAAATCCCTCGAGAAAAAAATTTCCCACCGGGTTGAAAATGTTATAAAACAATTGGTTCATACGTCATCTGTGCGTTCATCGAGATATGAAGCACTTGGGAAGTTTGGAGAGCACTCAAGAAGCAAGAGTATGCATCTTTCGTGCTCTCCAAACTCCCCGCGAGCTTCATATCTCGATGAATGCACGCTTACGTATGAACCAATGGTTAACTTTTTCACAAGTCAGGTCGCGCACATCTGTTTTCCGTGGTAGAAAAATATTGATCAGAGCAAAGGAAAAATAAGAACATACAACTGAATGGCATACTTTGGAATAAATTACAGTCTTGAGTTATTGCAATGAGATTGATGTTCAAAGGAAATAAACTTTCAAAATTTCACGAGACTCCTGCGCAAGTGTTTTGACTAAAATCTTCGTGTTAAAGCTATTTGTTGTTTGGCAAGCCTGTACTTTAAAACTAATCCTTAAAAGGTTTTGGGTAAGATTTTTTTTCTGTTTTCAATCGCACTGTAAGGGCCACAAAAGTATTGTAAGAGACAGGCTATCCTGTTTTTCCACAGAATTGTTAAACCCAGAAAACACAATTTATTTCATGCACTGGCATTGCTTCTCTATTTCAAGACCTAGTTTGACTAAGAGCGGCTTCACGATACAAAGTATCCAACTCCCGTGTTTCAAAATAAAGCGAAAATATCTTAAGGGTAGTTTTATCGGTTCATACAATAGTGAGTTTAGCATTAGGAGTGTTCTTGTTTTGAATGAAGCACTTTTCACCGTGGTCGTTCCTTGTTTTCATGTAGTTTATTCTGTAACTGAATCTCATTTTTCGCTCTTTTCTTGGCTCTTTGCCTTTTTTTTATTTTTGGTAGATTTGTCGAATGAAAAACATACCCCGGCGAATTTCACTCAAACACTACTCGTAATAACACATACTGATCATACGTGTACACTTCCAAACCTCTCTAATGGTTCATGATAGTAACACCCCTTTCTTAAATTCTACTTGTTATAATCACATTTGTTGAGTTCGGATTCTTAGTTTTGTCGTAATGACAGGTCGTGCATATAGAACTTTCAAAACTCAGCGCATGAACTGTTAAAAATCAGCCGAATTGAGGCAAAGAGTGATGCGAAATTAGATTGTGCGAATGAAATATGAATCTAGGGATAGAAAATGATCTGTTCGCAGTTTGCAACTCACCTTTACCAAACGTCCAACAAGTCATCAAAGCATTTAGGACTACGACGATGAAAAGTGTAGAAAAGTCCATGCTTCCTGAAGACAGCAGACAATATTGATGCAACAAATTTCGAGTTGACCACCTGCATTCAATGATGCATTAATCGACACAGACCGACCTGTTTGTATTGAAAATGGGATGTAACAAAGTTAATAGCTGTCAGTCCTGACCCAATAAAATTATCGATGCAAATAACATTCACGATAACGTGTGGTCAGTTTCTGCGAATAAATACGTTTTCGATATCTTTTGTTTTGCCTCATAGAAAGAGTTTGAATTTGGGGGACTACGATTTGATCGGCGTTAACCAACAGAATAGACGCAGGACTTGTCATACTTTTGCAATAAAATTAAAATAAATAGCTTCATAATAACAATCAACTGATTACGTCTAAAGCAATAACATTATGAGCATATTTATAGAACAGTAGGAAAATATACCAGTCGCTCACACGGCCAAATTCTCCAGAGTTTCTGAGATAGTGTAGCCTTAATTTTACAAGATTAATCAGTAGATTCAGTGTATTTTTCTCTCATTTTGAGGGTAAAACACCTTATATCAATCGAAGCATTAATAACTGACGTACTGCAATCATAACAAACATAATAAACAGAAAATAATACATGGGCGCGCGTAGATGTAGAATTTCTCCTCAAGTTTAGGCCTCTCCCGATTGTGTTCGTAAAATGATGGATAGTTACTGAATGAAAAGCTGAAAAGTTGCTGAAGAAAAAAGCTGTTTCCTGAATGTTGTGATATTTATATATAAACGTTGATTGAAAGCTCTATTTTTCGGTCTTCACAAATATTTCTAATAACATTGCTAGAGAAAACAGCTTGAAACCTAGCTTTGAAGAGTAACTCGCAAATATGGGCGAAAATTGTGAATACTCTCAAGCCTCACGGAACAAAACACATGGTTCATTTGAGGTCTTGCTGAACGTCATTTTAGCTGACTATCCGTTTTGATATTACATAAGGATCGTTATGGGCCTGCGAAACGCTGTCGAGTGACAGGTTATGTGTTCTAAAGCTTGATAAACATTCGTATGAAATTCGCATAAATTAAAATTTTATATCTTTGACCTTAAGGTGCTTGATGTGTGCTCTAAGCTTAGACCTTGCTCAAAAATTGCTTAGAATAGTAAAAATTCCTAAAGGTTGTAAGAACTGCAAAAAGTTGCTCCAAACACCAAAATGTGCTCAAATATTGCCGAGCACAATCGGGACAAGCCTATCCGAGTGTTCATCTCGATATCTGACTCGTTCGCTACCCTTACTTGTGAGATATCGAGTTGAACACAAGAAGAGGAACTCTAGGTCTACAAGCAATTAAATATTATTTTTTTTATTTTATAAACACAATAGGCCTTTACTGACAAGAAAAGGAACAAATGAATGAATGAGTCAATGACTGAAAAGAAAAGGATCCAAAATCAACTAAGTGCGGGGGGACTAAGGTTCAAGATGAAAAAATGCGTCGAATCATTTCAAAAACAAACGACGGATGTAACTTTCAACACACAGAATCCTCAGTTATTGCCTTTTTTCGTGCCTGCGGGCGGCCTATGAAAAACCTTTCAGCTGTCGATTTTTGTTCTCAGCCGCAAGAAATCCCGTTACCAAAGCCAACTAACCTACGGTGTTTCTTTTCGTATTTTGGTTTCCTTCTGCTTCTACAATCGGCGACCAAATTGTTGACACATTCACCTTTTCAATCCTCTATTACTCCAATTTTACCTTCCTTTTCCTTCTGTAAGTTAACTTACTTGCCCCCTTCCCCCAAAAAACGATGTTGTATCGTAATTCCATGAACCTTTAGCTACAAGCAGGCAACATTGAGTGGGTGAGGGGGGTTTTGTTAATGAATGTGGTAGAAACGGGGGTATTATTCTACAGATGGAAAGAGCTCTTCAAACATGAAATGTCAACTAATTTTGACGCTTATTGTAGGAAATTTCGAGGGTCACTGTCTGTAATCGATACGCACTGTTCTGTGTTGTTAGCAGCCATAATACGAAAAAAGTTTGACAAACGACCATGGATTGAGAATAGCTTTGCCATTCATTCATCGACCTTACAGAGTGGCACGAAAGGCTAATGACGTTTAGCAGCTGATTGGTGATAACAAACAAATGTAAAAAAATTCTTGTTTAATTGATAATTTTTCACAAGAGCTGTTTCGGCTACGGCTTTTCCCGGGGCTAGAAATCCTTGTAGAACACCACAGTTTATATCATAATAAAATTTCATCCTATAACTCGCTCGCTCCCACTCACGGAGTCCTATAGTAAATGATAATCAGTGTGTAGGGTCAAACGGGTTGGCATAAGCTGATACCAAAAAACCGTCCACCCTGCACTCGTACTCGGCTCTATCGCATTTCTCAAAAGCGTGAATTCTTAATTTGGATTCTACCTTGAAATAAATCTAAAATTATAAAATAGGTCGCGTTTTTTTAATGAACTCTCACTCTTCGTGAAAATCTAAGAATTTTATGATGCTGATCGAGCGAAATATTTTCCGTCTCACTTAGTCAATTAGTACGTTGTAATCAAAAGGTGATTTCCCAGTTTGAAGTCTTCGGTTATGAGTTACACTCTTTAACGGAACTGTGAATAAATGATTTACTTTGAACAAACAGAAAACTCTCTTTGAAACTGGTGATCTTACATTATCGAAAGTCCCTAAGCAACTTACGACTGCTTTCTCTCCTACGTCTCAATATATCTTGAAGATCATGTTGCTTCCAATAGCATAAAGAGTGTCGAGTAAGAGCCCCTCAATTATCTTATAATAGTTGACTGTAAGATACAGTGGTAGCTTCTATACTTAAGTCAGTGCTGTCATGAGGCCAAACTCTGAACGTTAGCGTTACCGACTTGATCTCAAGGAAGATGGTAAATCGATGTTTGCAAAATATGCACCATCATGCATGATTGCTTTTAGCCAAACGATGCACCATCTTGTATGGCTTCCAAGGCATTCATTGGACTACCTTTTGAAATTATTAAAAATCCTTAGGCCTTACTCTGTTAACAAGATCTACGAGCCGACACTGAGTACCTCACTAATTCCTCTAATTAGGAGCTCTGCCGAGGTTTCGAGGTTCTTCTATTGCAAGCTCGTCACTATTCCAGAAAATTAAACGTTTTGCAAAGCGTACTGCAAATCGAGGGCTGAGATCATGAAAAGCTTCAAAATATGAATTTAAGTCGAGGCCAGGAATACGAAAGACAATTTGAGAACAGAAATAAAAATAGTTACAGAGAACACATCAACGAACAAATAAAGAAGTTTACTTTTCATCCATTTTTCTCTACGGCGCAGTTCATTGACACAAGGAACAAATTTGATCAACAGGCGTCGTCACCATTTTTGATCCTCTCTCATGTGTTTTAGGAGTAATTTATCGTTTTGTGGAATCCCTTGCCGTTGGCAGGTTCACAATTCATGACGATCTTGGAACAGTAATGACATATTATTTATATTTATGGTAATGAAAAACTATCAAACATAGAGAAATAATCGAGAAAAGGTTCAAGAGGTAAGCAAGATCTTGTACATTACGAAGTAGTTTTAATTGTTTTCCCACCAAACATTTGTTATATCCAAATTTGGAGGGAAGACAAACCTTACATTTTCTTTTATTCCAAGTAAGCGAAAACACTGGAGTTATAGGCATATATCAAATCGTATAGAATAAAAGCCAAGCTTTTTCAGTTTGTATTATGTAGGATCATCTCTTACCTTCCAAGAACCGACTTATTGAGCCAAACGTGTTTTATTTTAGTATCGTATGATAGCTCTGCTTTCGACAGGAACTTTTAGTTTCAAGCCAAGATGATAATTGACATTAGAACTTCCCTCTTCCTGTTTTTACTCTTTGCACAGGAAGTACATCGGGAAATAATGCTTGCTGAGTTATTCAGATTGATATGGAAATTGTTCCTTCAATCTAATTATCAAGTTTGCATTGTGATACATAAGCCCAGGGGTTACTTAGTGCGACTGAAAAGGACCTCTCTGAGTTTCTTAGACAGTTTGTAAGTCCTGCAATTTCGACCACTCAAGACGGAAAAGAAGTATGCTTAACCGTGAGCTTTCGTTTTTCGCATCTGTTTTTAGCTTCAAAGACGAAGAACCTGTGTAGACGGACGACTGGTTGAGCTCTTTTTAAAGAACTTGTAAATTTTTTTAGCCGTTCTCCCCAAAACAATGACACGAATCTATATGTAACTCGTTCTGAGTTTGCTTGTTTCTGGAGCCCTAACGGAAATTTTTCTCAATTCGGCAATCCCCTCGTTTCAGATGAGACGATGTATAGGGATGACAAATCTAGCCATGAATGAAAGTTTTCAGGACAAATTGAAATTACTTTTCTCATTTGTATTTGTTGATGCCGCTGTCATCAATGCTCTATTTGCATGGTATACATATATGGACATTAATGAATAAAGGGAGTAAGTTTTTAAAGAAACTGTGGTGCTGCGTCAGTGAAAGAGCATAAAAGGGTAATTTAGTATTATCAACTGAATTGATAACGTAAATTGGCCACCGTAAAGAGTTCCAAAGCTGACGTTTCGAGCGTTAGCCCTCCGTTAGAGCGAATGGAGGAAGGGCTCTGACTGTCACTCTGACAAAGGGCTAACGCTCGAAACGTCGCATATGAAGATTGTCTAATTTAATAATTGGGATGATACACGCTAAAAGACGAGGTAAAAGGAATGGAACGACATGATAGAATGTAGTTCATTACGTAAACTTAATTTCAAAACATTCCTACTATAGGAAATAGGGCAAAAAAGCCGTCGAGGAAAGCATCTTTCAAGAACTTCATTGTTAGATAATAACCAGGGACAGTCGACAGCTTCTTTTTACTTATTTTTTCCTTTTTTTTTTTTTTTTTTTATAATTCTTCTATTTTATCGAAAATACAAGTGCTTGAATATTGAGAGTTTATTGAATAAAACATGACTGTAGAGATCCCCCGCGGATCTTTTCAGTGCACGGTTGTCGTGAAAGAAGCAAATAAATGCTTATTTGCACCGAGACCAACTGTTGTTGTCTGTCATCACATAACATATCAATATTCGAGTTCAAAGGTTTCTAAACGTACAGATTGAGCAACATCTTTTCAATTTACACTTTCCGTTGGATAAAATTACATCAGATAGTCAAGTTAGCGATATATCTATTTCTTCAAGACATTATTGCCCTTACCATAGTTAAGTATATTTATGTTTTTTCTTTATTCAATTTTTTTGTATGTGTTTTATGGCTCCATTCAAGCAAAATATCATAAGTAACACGTCATCAAAGACAAGAGATTAATTTTTCGCGGTGAACTGTTGTCGAAAGTAACGTTGTAGTGGGATGACTGTCAGGAGATGTAAAAACTTGCAAATTTTACGAGACATCTACGCTACTGTTTTGAAAATGGCTTTTTCATTCAGTTTATTTGATTTTGCATTGGTGAGGACTTTCTCTCAATCCTACTGAATAGCTGATTTCAAGATTCGGGAAAGATAGGCGTAATGCATCAAAAATACGTAAAACACAGAACATTTTACATAGTCCATAAAAAGTCACTCTTCCTGTATAAAATAGACCCTCGCAGGTGTCAAAGAATGGTAAAAATATGCCTCCTTGAGATGCAAATTAACTTTAAAAATATAATAGTATGATAAGTTTGCGTAGTTTAGAGGAAAAAAATAGGAATGTTATCAGTTTGAATGAAGTTCTTCTTAGCTTTAGGAGTTTTTTTGTTTGTTTTGAAACTATTTCGAAACTTCCAGAATGGGAGAAGATAAATAGCCATATGTTCAATACCATTTTACATCTACAAAACGTATTTTCAAGAATTTTTTTCTTTAACTAGTCATGCTTACTGAATTTGGATTTTCAGATTTGGCTTAACAAAAAGTTTTTTTTTTTGTAATACTGACCTGCGTGTTACTACAGTCAATTAAATTAGCTCAGCGCTTGAACTGTTATATATCAGAAACAGACGTGAATCGTCACACGAAAATTACTCGCAGATGGCAACTCACCTTCATCCAGGAAGTCAGTGCAGTCCAGAGTAAAAATGTGAAAAACACAAAAAATTTCATGCTTCCTTGAAACAACGGACTAAAATATATATGCTTTAAGAGTCAACAACCAGTATTTAGCGATGGATCAAACAATACTAACTAAACTGTTTTAATAAAGGATATTGAGTGCAATGTAGTGGCAGCTGTCGGCTCAGAATCAATAAGGTTGATGATTCAAAAAGATTTCTGTGAAAAAAAAAGAACTTTGGCCGACATAATTAACGTTTCGCTGGCCAGGAAGACGACTTGGGGCCACCCTTCATTGTAAACAAAAATAATCAGTCGAAAGTAACTTTTATTATTATTATTATATCATTTCGATTTGCAACAACGTAAGTTCAAGTTTCTTATTGATTAAAATCAATGGAGAGTGCTTTAGACAATTACTTTTTAGGCACATTCTTTGAAATGTCTAATAAACGGTAGGAGAGCGAACCTAAGGCAGGCAGTCGCTTAAACTTCTAAGGTTAACATTTACTTAGCTCTAGATTATGATACATGAGCGAAAGAGAAGGTGTCCTTAATGTGACTATTGCTACGAGTGAGTGTTTTTTCTTTTCCTTTTTTTCATGTATACTTTAGTTTTATCAAGTGGCAAAATTGCCTCCAAATACTTGCAGCAGGGCTCGTCACTATAACAGAGAGCTTGTATGTTGTGGCTCATTTGTACCTATTGTTTGGAGTTCTGGATTAAGCCATTGCGCACGGGACGAAAATACAATGCACACAATTCACTCGGTGTATTCAGGCATCTGTTTTTGTGAGGCGAAAACAGATGCCGTGCACTGGTATCCAATCCTATATTTGCTGAGCTGAACTAACGTACAGTGGGAGAAGTTGCAGGTCATACTCAAGAATGGTTTGGTACTAAGCTTTATTTGGCAAATGTTCCTACAGTCTCACTGATTTAATAACAATGAAAAACAAATATTAAATCTAATTAAAAAAACAAAAAACAAACAAACAAATACCAAAACCAAATAACACATGGAACCTGACGAGTTTCTAAGTAAACAGAAGTCACTCAGCAAATGCTAAGAATGACTTTCTATATACAAGGTTCCTATACGTTATGAATTTAGTCGAGTCTGAGTTACAGGCGAAGACAAGAGCAGTGTATTTATTAATTTTTTTATATTTCATTTATTTATTTTGCTATGTATTTATTTGATTCGTCTATATTATTACAGAGCTACTTTTAAGCAATTAGAAACTAACGAATTTTATTTCCCCCTTAACACCCTGTTAACTGAAAAGGTATAAAACATTCAAACTGCTGTCCTAACAAAAAATTATAGAGCTGCCAGTCAAATTGTATTAAAATCCCCTTTCCTGTCCCCACTCCCCCTCCCCCGTTAATTGCATGTTACCTCCAACTCCTAAGAATTGGCAGTGATTAAGCTACATAATATACCTTTTTGTTTTTTCGTATTTAAGTAAGTGATAAATACCAATTAAATGTGAAATTTGGGCGTAAGTACTTCCTTGCGAAAATGCTAGAGATATACAATGCTGTGCAACTTGTGTCTGTGTGAATTAAAATCCGACTCAACCTGTACAGAAGTTTCAACTGAGTGTCAAAAGTGATTCATCACCGGCCGATTGTCCTTTTTACCCTCTTCATTCTATTATCATGTCAGCAGAATTTAACCATATTTGAAGCAAACTTTTGCTTTTCATCACTGAACCAGTCCTGAATGCTTGATCTGTTTCGGTTTCAACAGCAAAACTTTCAGAAAAACGGAAATAACGAGGATTTCCCGAAGAAAGCTATTCTAAAATATATTGATTAGTTAGCTTAGTGGACTACACACAGTAACTACTACCACACACTTTTAATCCATTTTTCCATCGCAGTTTAGATTTCATATTTGCGTCAGCGGGTTTCGGTCGCGCTTAAAATTGAGATTACAGATGATAATAGGATCGAGTGGAGTCCAATTCGGTCTGTAATCGTGCGAGCGTTAACAAAAAGTTATGTCAATCTTGAGACAGAATATTGAACGACACATAGTCCTGTTACCGATTAATCATAACCGTTACAATTTCGGTAAAAAAAAAAAAAAATTTAGGACAAACATCTCTGGTAAAGAGAATGTCTAAAATAAAAAATACCTTCATTGTTGGGAATTCCCCAGACATTTTTTAGGATTAGTGGTTGTTGCTAAGTGGTGTGTTTTTACTGTCATCAGTTCTGTGATTGGTGGACTTAGCTGAGTGGACTAAGAATGATTGGCTGCTTCAACTGTCCGATTACAGATGTTCGATTACAACCAACTGTCTGGTTACACTGTCTAATCACAACTTTACAGAATGATTGGTGAAAAATAAAGCAGCTAATGCCCCAATCAAGTTTGAGGAAATTGTAATGGTTATGATTATTTGTGTAACTACCTTAACCTTGACTTATATGAAGATGCTTATGACTGGCAAATTACCATTGTCGCAATCGTTTTTCACATTTGAGAGCACCAATAGCAATGTTATTGATGTTGGCTCTCGGGATTGTTTGTATACAAACTTTGAGAGAGAATGCTATTTCAAAATGCCAACATATCCGCTGGGATACGGTGTAATGGGCAGCTATCGTCTCCTCTCGAGCGACTGATTGAGACTTCATGGAGAAATATAGCATTGCACCATCGTAATGATGTTGAACACTTCCCGACTGGTCCCGAGGGAAACAATGTATACTTCAGGTATGGTCCCGAGGGAAACAGTTAGTTTTGTTTTCCCTCGAGTCCTGAAACTAACTAGTTTCCCGTGGGACTATACTTCAAGTGCTTTGTTAAATATTTAGACTTTCCCTTAAACAATCATAAGGCAAAAACATGTTGTTTTATTCGGTGCGCGGGTAACAACTGCGCACGTCAGGATAAATTTGATCACGTGACCGAGTTCAACCAATCACAGTTCTCGTTTTATCAAGTGAAAGTCTAGGTATATTACAATTTCTTTTGTTTCCAGAGAACATAGATGTTTTGCCAAGTCAGAGCCGAGGGAAACACTGCAATTCGAGGGAAGGAAAATTGACTGATCCCGAGAGACCGGTTGTTAAGTGATTTTTTGTTATGTAGCGCAACGAGGATAAATAACAGGTCAGCATATAATATACAGCAAAGCCAAAACGGTCTGAATTATACAAACATCACAGAAAATTGAATTACATTAGTCAGTGTGATAATATTAATAAAGGATCGTAATAGGCCTGCGAAACGCTGTCACGTAATAGGTTATATGTTTAAAAGCTAGATAAACATTATGAGATTCGCATAAATTAAAGTTTTTTATTTTTGACTTTAATTTGCTTGGTATGTAACCCTATATTTTGTCCAAAAATTGCTCAGATGGACAAAATTCCCCAAGGTTGTTAGAACCGCAAAAGGGTTACTCTAAAAGCCAAAAGTTGCTCAAATGTTGCCGAGCACAATCGGGACAGGCCTGTTCGAGTGTTCAACCCGAGAGGTCAATGACTGAAAAGAAAAGGATCCACAACCCGCAAAGTGCGGGGGCAAGAAGGCTCAAGATGAAAAAAAATGCGTTAAATCATTTCGAAAACAAACAACTGACGTAATTTTCAACTAACAGAGTCCTCAGTTGTCGCCTTTTTTCGTGCCCATGGCCTCAGCTGTCGATTTTTCTTCTCAGTCGCAAGAAATACTGTTACCAAAGCCAACTATCTTATGGTTTTTCTTTTCGTATTTTGGTTTTCTTCCGCTTCTACAACCGACGACAACACTGTTATCGCCAATCAGCTGCTAAGACGCCTCTATTGCACGAGTTGAGTGGCGTCTTAGCAGCTGATTGGCGATAACACTGTTATCGTCAATCAGCTGCTAAGATGCCACTATTGAATGACTTTTGACATGTGTTTGAAACACATGTCAAAAAATTATTGTTATTTTACACGAGAGCTGTTACGGCTACGGCTTTTCCCAGGGTTGGAAATC
This sequence comes from Pocillopora damicornis, assembly GCF_964200805.1. Taxonomy (NCBI): domain Eukaryota; kingdom Metazoa; phylum Cnidaria; class Anthozoa; order Scleractinia; family Pocilloporidae; genus Pocillopora; species Pocillopora damicornis. The sequence continues at coordinate 24,726,269 of NC_142670.1, read as the reverse complement.
CTTGTAGAACAGCGTAGTTCAAGTCAGAGAAAAGTTTCATCCTATAACTCGTTCGCTCCCGCTTACAAAGTCCTATAGATTATAATCATCAGCGTGTAGGGTCAAACAGGTTGGCATAAGCCGATACCAAAAAACCGTCCACCCTGCATTCATACTCGGCCCTATTGCATTTATTCAAAAGCGGGAATTCTTAATTTGGACTCTAGCTTAAAATAAATCTGAAATTATAAAATAGGTCGCGTTTTTTAAATGAACTACGAGTCTAGTTCTACTCTTAGAATTTTATGATGCTGATTGAGCGAAATATTTTCCGTCTCTTAGTCAGTAAGTATGTTATAGTTATAAGGTGGTTTTCACACTCCTTGTTGTGTATGATACCGGTTATTCATCCAGTAATTACTTACCTTAACCGATGTGTTCTCTATTAATTGCATCATGAAGCCACACCCAGCATAACCTAAGTACCCAATGGACAGATTATAATTTTGAACAGATCCTCCGACCTTTGGTGTCCAGTAGAAGGTGAAAAAACTCTCTACATTGTATGGGGGAAAAGCAGGGTTCTTGTTCAAACCAGTACCAGTGTAAGATGTCAGCTTCTTGTAACCGCAGAAAAAAATGTGAATTACTACCGTGAGGTACGAAGAAATACAGATATATTAAGTAGAAAAATCAACATTAGCATTGAAAGTGAGCTTTGTTTGCGCTATTGTAATAGAACCAATAATTTTTGCTTAATTTTGTTTGTTTGTTTATTTGTTTTTGTTGTTGTTTTAATTGAAATGCTTAGAACTTTCGTAAACTATCATCCTAAAGCTGCTTTCTTCTTATAGCAAGTTTTTCTCGACACTATAAAGTAATTTGGTTTTCCGTTTGCAATGCAAACCCTGTGATAACACATTGCACTTTCTTTAGCGATAAAATCATTTAATCGATTCTTTATTTCTAATACTCAAAGTGCCCAGGCCATGGTTAACGTAAATTTTTGAAAGGAACACATTAATCTGCTGCTTATGAATTATAAAGGACAGAGTTGATGTCATTTCCATGGAAAATTTCTCTCGCTACAGCAGCTTTGTAAGTACACATGCGAGATCAAATTTCGAGGTTACTTGTTAGTTGCAGAGATGAAGCTCACGGATCAATTGAATGTCATTCTTCATCTTAACCGAGTGGTGGCGACTTGTAAATCAGTTTTTAAAGATCTATTTCACTTGATGACAACGATATAAATAAAGAATAATGCATGGGCGCACGTAGAGATGGAATTTCTCTTGGAGTGTTTAACTCGATATCACTCAAGTGAGCGCATGCACAGTCGAGTGATAAGTCGAGTTGAACTCGAGAAGAGAAATTCTATATCTACAAGTAACCATGTACCGTTTTGGTTTTCGTAGATTGCCATTCGTTCTTGAACATGACAGAGTGGTGCGAAAGGTGAGTGACGTGTCAGCAGCTAATTGGTGATATCAAGCCGCTCACGTGAAAATCTATCGTATTTTTCACGCGTGGGTTGTTACAGCTGGAAACCCTTCTATAAAAGCGTACCTTACATTCATTAGCTCTGAAAACCATGCGTACTTAACGCAGTTGTATTGATTTCTTAACAAGAACTTGAGTAATAATCAGCTGAACGACTTGTCACGAGACATTTTCAGAAGCAACTGTCGCCTTAAGTTTCTTTAAACTGAGTTCCTTTTCCTCATTTTTCTCCTTGTTAATCTATCCATTGGTTGATTGACAGCTTAATTCTCTAGCGTTACAAACTGTACCTATTGGACACATCTAAAACGCAATATTGAAAAGGACTTGAGTGACCGCCAACTACAGGGTTGGCCACAGGAAATTTTCAGATACAACAACCAGCTGCAGAGACTGTTAGGGCCCTTTTCTTTAATCCAATCATGAGCAAAAGCATATTTCATTAGCACTAACGTTCGTTTTAAACACGGTTGAAGCCGTTTCTTGAAGTGGAGTTCGGTAGTGTTTATAGCTGCGAGGATCTCTTATATTCATTTTTTCACCGCAGTGCACATATATGATTTTCATATATCCACAGTCATTATTCATTACTTAGATGGTTTATTTGGACCCAGCGTAATGACTAGCTCCCAGTTGGCTTGTTAGCTCATTTGGTGGAGCGCTGCACCGGTATCGCAGAGGTCATGGGTTTAAATCCCGTACGGGCCTGAATTTTTTTCAGGTCTTATTTCAACTACTAGTTCAGCAATGTTTATAGCTGCGAGGATCTCTTATGTTCGAATGTAACCGAGTTACAATTCATAAACCCAATGTTTCGACACTCCTGACTAGTGCCTTTATCAGAGGTGATTTAATCGCTGCAACAAGAGATCCTTTTATATGCTTACTGATTAGCTGCCCTTTTTTTCTGACGAGGTGTAAATAGGCGTCAGGAAGTAAACCACCATCATCACGATTCAAAGGAGCGTGGGCGGAGTTGATATGCCAGGCTTTCAAACGAAGGCGCTGGTGGTAACGTCGATTAGTGGTAATAATTTTAGACTTATCCCACCCAATTGTAAGGTGCTCCGACAAAGCTGAATTTTCTTCAGAGCAGCGATGTGTTATCTCCAAATGATCGTCATGTTCTCTTTTCTTAACCATAGATGTTTGCTCTAATACTGATGCGGAGTACTATTGGATCCCTCTTTCCCCTTGTCTCGGTGTCTGTTGAAAAAAATATACCAACCGGCATCTACGTGTTCTTAAATGTCAAATCTCCTTCGTTAATTGACCAGCATTAGAAATTTTCTCTGCGGAAAACAAACATCCGAATGCATGTGTTATACACCCCAATAATAATGCATCAACTCCTAAGCAAGTCTTAGACAAATGCATTTGACACGAGAAATCTTCCTGCTATATTTATTAGGAGAGAATTTCTTGGGGGGCATTTCAACGATAACTTTCCTTGTTCAAAATTTGGCATCTTGGCCTCTTTTCTTAAGAAAAAAAAAGAAAAACAACTCAAAACCTTTAATAAACTGTAGAAATTGGTACGATGTTTTATTAACAGGTTAGACACTTGAGGCGACACTATTTCTAGTTTACATCGTTCAGTACAATGATGGTGCACATTGACACGCATATGTTGTAAAATACCATCAAAGGTTGGTAAGTATACCACTGGTTCTTGATTAAACATGTCCTCTGTAGTAATTCTTGATAGTAGCAATTTAAATACTACAACAGTTGGCCCAATCAGATTTCCATAGAGGGTGACTCGAAATATGAGCTTCTAACTGGAGTTCAGTCAACCAATTAAAACACAAGAAATGGAAATTACGACTTTAAATTTAATAACAAGTAAGTACGGCTCCTATTGGAAGCACTTGGGTTTTTTTTTTAACTTTCTCTTAGCGAGTATTCCTGTGTCACTCACTGAATAACATCATCAGGCTTGAAATTTACAATCCTTATTTACGTTTCATTTCGCTCAATTATCACATTTCGACATTGCTATCCTCGCATTGTGCAGGATGTCTTTTACCAAGGACTTATTTAACTGGTCTAGATAGCCACGAGTGGTCCCAAGAACTGACGAGTAAGGTCAATTGGTCGAGTCCTATTGGGAACGCTCGGATTCTTCTTTCGTCCGAGTTTGCCTGTGTCATTCATCAAATAACACCTTTCTTCAGTGAAATTACAAGGCTAGGTGCAACTCCAATCAGGATTACTCGGAGTTTTTTTTCCCCGAACAGACATGTGTCCTTCGCTTTATGATATCTTCTATCGCAACTATCGCATGGGGAATAAAATTTACCATCCTTATTTACATCATCAATGCTCATAGGCATCACATATGTGGGAAGTGTGTTATTGTGGACTTATTAAACGGCTTAGCTTGTCAGGTAGAGCGTCCGAAGTACTAATCGGAAGGCCCAAGGTACGACTCCTCTGGTGCGCTTGCAGTTTTCCTTTTTCTCCAAGTATGGCTGTGTCATTAAGTAAAGGACATCTTCCTTTAAATGCATAGTATTTATACGTGTAGCTGTAAAAGTTTTGTTAAATGATTAGTTTCAATATACAACAAGCATTCTACATGAACCAATAGATTGCTCTAAATCGTCTTAATTCGTTAGGGTATTTGTTTCGCGCTCAGTCTGTACCACCGCAGTAACGCGAGTCACAACCAGGTGGCTTGAAAAGTTTATAGATAGAGTAGGTTCCACAGTTTTTGACAGAAATCTTTATTGTGTGTTTGCAACCAGTGGAACGGTCACTGAAGCAGACTGTCCGTTGAACTTCACCATCCTTAAGTGTGGGATGAGCACCATCCAACCAGCCTGACCAGTCTGTACCACAATGGTATGCATCCACACGCTTTGTTGGCAGTTTTGTTCCAGCATCTCCCATGAAACGATACCATTCCTCAGGGTCACTCTCTGTAGGAAGGTGATCGTCACAATACACTGGACCGTTGATCGGTGTTGAGTAACTGTTCTTCCTATCGCTTTCATGTAGAATTTTGTAGTTATCGCAAGGATTGGCTACAAAATGAAATGATAATTGTAACAGGATTAAAGTCGTTAGAATCTATGGTTAAAGATTTTGTCTAACGAACAATACTATATATGCCATATTTCCTCGGCAGTTATTTCAATTTGCAACATCGAGTGGTCACATGTTGTTTAGAAACATGCATGTCTCACACTTTTTCTTCCCTTTTCTTTTTCTTGTCACATTTACGAAGTTATTAAGCTATGAAATAGCTCTGAGATTAGAGGCCAAACTTTGTCTTAATGCTGTTTTCAAGCGTGAAGACAATGCGAAGGCAAAAACAACCAAAAAGTCTCAAAATTATACATTTATAATTAAGGAACAGGACTTTAGAGATCCATCTTTAAGGAAAAAAACAAATACCTCCCGTCTTCAATAACAATTACAAAATACTCTCATCTTGAATTAGAATTTTAATAAAGACTTATCTTAATAAACGTAATGTGTGAAATTGGGGAATATTACTTAGGGTATATCACGGGATATTCCCCGGTATTCGGTCACGCGATGCTTTTGAGCAATCACAGCAATCTCTTGAACGACTGGAAACGATAGTGAATTTTTTCGTGTTTTAAGTCCCGTAATCTTGTTCGGTTTCGAAGTCGTCCCTAGTTGGCTCTTCGCCGCCGTCCTCCATGACTTCACTTGCCGACATAACCATGTGAAAACCTCCCTCTGCTACCAAATGGTCACAAGACTAACCTTTTATAATCAATTTTCGGTAAAATGTAAGGAACCAAAGGAACGAACTACCTGACCCTGACGACGACGAAAATAAATGATAATTGCGAAAATATTTGACGAGCACAAGCCATTACTAGGTGAAAGATTACATTCTTTGGATGACGTAAACCCGTTGTTGGAATGTGAGAATTTCCTAAAGGGTGAAGTAAGTTATCTTAGTAAAAAACTTATCTATAAATAATTTTAGCTGGGTACTTTCCCAGCTATGGTACAAATATTAAATCAGAGCTTTCCATGGTATCATAAAAATTGAGAAACAGAATTACCATTTTCGCAATGCTCTCCTTGGAATCCAGAAGGACACAAGCATCGATATCCCTTGAGGGTGAAACCAGACTGACAAGTTGCGTGATTCCTGCACTGAGAGTACTTATCGCAAGCGTTCTGAAAGGGACAAAATTGAAATAACCAAAGAAAGATCGACGGATTAAATGAACGAACAAATCACCTTCGGGAGAGAAAGAGCGAAAATTTTGCAAAACGTCAGTTATTGTGAATATGTTATCCCAAGACGACAAATTCGTAAATTCTAGTTATAACTCACCTTCGAGCCACGATAGTAAAAAAGAATATTCGTTGTAAAGTCATTGTCATATTTCAGATGTGTGGCGTTGTTTAGTTCACAGATGTGACCTGATTTGTCATTCTATGGATTATTCCCTGGATCTTTTTTGAAGTTAAGACTGACACAACTGTCGTTCAGGTAGCACAAAAGCTCACAGTCATCCAAGTTCTTGACTTTTCTTGTTTCGATAGTATGGTTTACCAAACGTCTTCCAGTAAAGAAGTAGTAATCTGGAAACAGCATTGCGCGCTCTCGCTCTAAAATAAATAAATTGAAATATAAAAATAAGCCATACTTTTCCGGCGCAAAAAAATGAAACTCGAGTTAAAAGGTCTTAGCAAAATTTTGAGATTTCAGGAAATCACGGCGGCAGATACATCAAGACCGACTAAGAATAACTTTTAGAGGAAGAACGGAGAATCGTAAATTGCGTTTTACAACTTTGTGAATTACTTCGCCGTTTTCTACAAAACAATAAAATGAGATTACCAAAATTATGGAATCTTTAATGTTTCTGAGATATGGAGCCTTGAGGGCAAATTTTTCACGTTTCAATTTGGTATTTAAAGAAACCTCACAATTTTAGCTGAGACTGTTATATCGTTAGAGAGGGGGAGCACATCAAGCACTCAGCGAAATTCTTATTACAATAGAGTTAGTTGTTTATTTGTAATTTTTTTAAGTCATTGTCATTACTGCCATGAAATGATTTAGGGGGGATTGATAAACTCCTTCAAAAAGGAGTAATTTTTAATCTCTCTTTGGTTCTTTGGTTCTATAAGTAAACAGTGATGTAAAATAAAATCTCATCAATGAAATTTGAATCAGAGATAGAATATGATTCGCAGTTTGCAACTAACCTTTACTAAACGTCCAGCAAGCCATCAGTGCATTCAAGACTACGACTATAAAAAGAGTAGAAAATTCCATTCTTCCAGAAGACAACAGATCTCAATTTTGATACTTTTAGTGCGCCATGAATTTCGAGTCGACCATCTGCATTCAGTAATGGTTTAATTTATATGAATCGACCTGTTTGTTTTGAAAATGAGGTGTTAACAAACTTAACAATTATCCTGAGTGGCCTCCCACTTAGTCAATGAGTGAAGAATGTCTTTGTCATTTTATCTTCCTCCGCACCATTAACATGACAATGAGTTAGATCTAAAACGTTGTTTAGTTTGAACAAACAAAACAAAACTCTCTTATGAACAGGTGATCTTCAACCACTGGAATTCCCTAAATTTTCCAAGCCGCTAACGACCGCCTATATCTCATAATATCTAGGACATTTTTGTTACCGTAATTTCCGTCCATTTACCCGCGCGGCAGATTACCCACTTCAGTCAATTTTTGCAATAACGAAAAAGAATTTTCAACAGATTACCCGTACTGGCAAATAACCCGCACCCAAAAACAAAGAAAACCGTCGACTCACACAAAGTTCCTTCATTGTTTTTGTGACATGATATCCTTTAGCGTGCGATTAATAAATTTTCACACTTTTTGTTTTCGATATTTCAATTAGAATGATACCTCTTGCAAAAATCTGTTCTCAAAAGAAATCGATACCCCGAGATCAACTGAGTCGGAGGAATCGCTTGAAATTGGAAAATACTCTTTAACTCAGAGCAGTGTTAGCTAAGAAAATTTCACTGATGCGTCGAAAATTCTGTCGTGCATTAATTCTGCGGCACCACGAAATGAACACATCAGCACATTTTCCGTGTGAATTTCTCTGAAGCCAGCTTTTTCACATTAAATTATTTTATTTTCAAGTTCACTACCCGTGTAAGTGAGAATTGTCTTTTGAACTAAACAAAGAATCAAGCTGTGAAATTGACAAAGTAAGAAAGTTAGAGTACAAACAAGAGAAAAGCTTTGTCATCGAGTTTTGTATGTTTTCGATTTGCATCGGCTTTTATCATGAAGAGCATTTATAGTCCAGGGCCCAGTTGTTCGAAGGTTGATTAGTGTTAATCCAAGGTTAAATTTTAATCTGGATTTCTTTATTCATTTATTCAAATGCATTTTTAGGATAGTTTCCCGTGTTCTTTATAGAGTATCAAATAATCATATTCTAGACAAAAAGAATTCGACTGGATTTTCTTTTAAAGCTATTAGATCTGAAATCAGATTTCACACTAACCCTGGATTATCTTAATCTAGGTTTGAACAACCCGGCCCAGGAGCATATGTCTGATAAATAATTCCCGTAGGCTTTTTTGGAAGAAAGCAAATCATTAGCCTAGTAGTGTTCATTGGACCACCAGGATTCCTGAAAACGTTGTTGACAATTTTGTTAAGCGTTCAGAGGATAATTAGGGACTGGTCATTATTTATCGCCTGGGGGGGGGTCGGAGTATTTTTGTTGTCACATCGGAGCATTTACCTGATCCCCCCGTAGAGTATCTAGTTTTTTAGAGATCCCCCCTTATCGGTAGTGGAAAGTTTCATGATCCCCCCCCCCCCTTTTCTCCCAGCCACCGCGTGTTTGAAACAGAGCTGGCACGCAATTTGAAAGTGGTAGTGGCCAGAATGAACGAAGAGAATAGCAGTAATGGTGCTGAAAAAGGGTCAAGTTCGGGCGAGGATTCAGATGAATCTGACGAGGAGACTGTGCAAGAGCCAGTGGAAAGGGCTGCCGAAGATTCTGACACGGAAGCGGAACAAGATACAGCCTCACCAAAATAAACACTTTTTTATTTGTTGTTTTCATTCGGCCGCGTATTAAAATAATGAAAGTTTATGATTTTAGATTACGATTCTCGGAAACGTTATGAAACAATTTTGAGCAATTGTAAGTATTCCATTCTCAAAATCTTGATTACCTTTCTAATTTAGATCGTGCCTGAATAAAAACGTGTATGTTAGACTACGATAGCGATTCTTTTTTACAAAATGGAGGGTCTGTAAAAGGGTTTGGGTTTTGTGTCTGGGCTAGAATAGAGTTTATATAATACAAAATACAACTGAACGTGGTCTTGAATATATGGTTGGGGGTTTAGAGTCCCAGCGGCAAATCCTACCAAAGTATTTACAAATGCAATCACCCGGGGTCCCGGCGCGACCTAAAATTCCTTTCTTTTTGGTCTGATCCCCCCCCCATTATGCTTGTCAATTACGGCTGATCCCCCCTAAAGGTCTTCAAAAAACCATGTGATCCCCCCCTAAATACTCCGACCCCCCCCAGGCGATAAATAATGACCAGTCCCTTATGGCGTGTTTAAAAAGGGCCCAACTCCTTAAATATAATTATGAGACAGTTCTGATGCCAGAAAATTGTTTTTTTGTTTTGTTTTTGCTTTTTTTTTTTATTAATTAAGGAAACAAGGCTGCTAACTTAAAACCCAGGCCTAAAATATATTCTTTTCGCATTCCTATTCTATTTTTTTTAACAAGCAGGCACTTTATGAAGCAGTTTACATTAGAATATATTTTAGCAATGAAAAGTTCCACCATCGCTTACCACCGTGAAAGAACTTCGATGGTTGTTATTTCGTAAGAAGCAAGCACAGTGAGAAAGACTGCCACCAACCCGAGGTGCTCTTCTTCAAGCTGTTCTACGAGCCCACTATCAAGCTATTTTTTGGGACAACGATGTTGTCGCAAACCCTGACATTCCGTCTCCTGAAAACTATGGGTGGGAGAAAAGTGACAACAGATGGTTTCCAGTAATGACAAGGCTGCTGCAAGCACTAGAGGCCATAATTCAGCTAGTCAAATGCGGATGCACCAAGTAGTGCGCAAGCAACCGATGCCAGTGCCGCAGAAATGGATTGCCATGCACAGACCTTTGCTCTTGCTATGATGAAGAGGATGAACCCTGCCAGAATGTTTTCAGTGATGTGGTAGATGACGATGAAGAATGTGATGACGAATAGGATGACATGAAGAATAAAGAAAATTAACAGATGGACCTTGAATTAATGCTGATACATTTTTATGTGTTCCTGTAAATAAAGCTATCTTACTTTGTAGGTTAACGTTACCTTGGATATATCAGTAAGAAATATGAAAGATATAAGGTGACTGACAACTTAACACAACTTTGTGCCCAGTTGAAAGCATTTAATTTTTTCTAGTAAGTTAACACGGTGATAGTATAGTTTGTATATTTTAATCTCACCAAGGACCAGCGATTGCTAATATTATTTATGGTTTACGGGACAGAGTAAGGCTTAATGTAATTAATAAGCCTCGTTGTCATCGTTAGTTCATGATGTTACAGCAGAAATTTAGTGTAAACAGCCCTCTTGGTTGGCTTTAAAGGTCACAGCTTTGTAAATAAGGCGATTTTGGCCAGCATCAAGAATAAGTGTTTTCATGTTATTAATCGCGAGTTATGAGCCTCGTTTTCATGCTTAGTCAATCACGTGACTTTCATTAATAAACACAGTCGATTTCCTGGCATCTGGACTCTTTCACAATTAAATTTCAGGAGTTAGGACACGAGTCCGCGGTATGGGCTAATGTTACTTTCATGCTAAACTTACTAGCCTCGCTTTCATGCTATATCGATCACGTGACCCTTGTTAATAAAATAAACTAGTTTTTTGGCTTCAGGGTTGCTTACTTGTTGTACCTGGTGAATTTGGGTGGGTTTCACTGAATTGGAGAGAAATAATGGCCCCTTGTAGCCTCTCAGCCTTGTTTCCATGCTGGATCAGGTAGGTCCTTTTTCAATACCCCATAATTACCGTCTAATCGCTTAACAAAATTGTCAACAACGATTTTTAGATTCCTTGTGGTCTAGTGAACCATGTTAGGCCACTGGCTTGCTTTCTTCCAAAAATGCCCACGGAATAACTTTAGCACCCAGACTATTAAGGCCTCTTATTATAATGAGCAATCTGCGCGAAATAAATGAGTTATTGCACAGGTTTTTTGAAGAGTATCCTGAGTGGATCTTACTATCTCTGTTATTTCCTGCATTTGGTTTTAAAACTATACCGGAAGCTTTTAAAATTATCGTATTACCTACTACTACTACTGTTTGTGGAAAAATTAACAGATTACCCCTGGTAATCAGCTGGAAATTACGGTAATACGAATAATAAGTCTCGAACAGGATCTCCTCAGATATCCTACAATAATTGAGTAAGATTCAGTTTCAGATAGGTTCTATACTTAACCTAGAGCCTTGATGAGAAAAAGCTCTAAATGTTGTTTTCAGCGCAACCTCGATCTTAGGAAAATAGTAAATCCATGTTTGTAAAAGATGCACCCCCATGCATTATCTCATTTAGCCAAGCCTTGACCTATCGTGTATGGCTTCCAAGGCATTCATGGGACTACCTCTTAAAATTGTTAAAAATCCTCAGGCTGTACGCCGTTCGACCACCAAAAATGTTAGCGAAGTTAAAATAACTGACTGGGAGCCATGTAAGTCAGAAATTGTTTAAGTTTAAACTTCAAGGTTCTTTTATTGCAAAATTTTTATTATTCCCGTAAATTGAACGCAAATTGAGAGCTGAGATCGTGAAAAGATTCATCATATTAACTTAAGTTGACGACAAGACAATTTTAGTGGGGATGGAAATCATGATAGGCACAGAGAAAAAAACAAAAGAACGATTCTTCATAACGTTGGCTACTTCGAAATAGGGAGCTTCTTTTCCTTCCACTTTCTTCTTTACCGTATAGTTCATTAGCACAAGAAACAAATGTGATCCAAATAGCAGGCTTCGTCATCAATTTTGATCCGCTCTCATGCGTTTGATGAGTAATTTATTTCTAAGGGTAATTCTCTGTCGTTTGCATTCGCAATTTGTGGCGATCTTGAAACATGAATATGAGACCGATCTTCGCAGTAATGAACACTAACAGAGCAAAATGAAAATAAGGCCTGAAAAAAATTCAGGCCTGCACGGGATTTGAACCCAGTACCTCTGCGATACCTTTGCAGTGCTCCAGTATTGCCGAATTCACGAGTTCGAATCCCGTTCATTAGAGTTGAGGGTAGAGATAAAATTTTGTAGAATAAAAGTCATTTCAGTATATACAAAGTAGCATCATCTCTTACCTTCCAAGATCCAACGTTCTTTAGCGCCCGACTGTTACTCAGCCAAATGTGTTTTCTTTTGGTACCGTCTGGTAGCTATGGTTACTGAAGAAATTGTTTTTTTTCAAGCCAAGATGATCTTCAACATTAGAAAAGAACTTCCTTCTTCCTGTTTGGGCTCTTTGCAAAAAAGCAAGAATTCAACATAATGCAAAGGAGTGACTGGAGTAATGCCTCTTAGACTACAATGTAATACAGTTATTTCCTTGAAAGTGTCGCTGAACAATGTCTCCTTAAATAGAGCGAAAGAAATGTTTTAATTTAATAAGAAAACCGAACAAATTTAGCAAAATGTTCTAGAGATTTACATTAACATGGAAAAATGGAAATTTACAACTACGCACTTCTTACCTTGCTAAATTTTAATTGGTCATTTACAGTATAGTTTTTCCATGTTAATAAGACTGACAAGACAAACGCTTTTTTTTTCGTTGCCGATCCACTATTTTCTGATTTATGATCTTTTACCGTATTTCCTACTGTCATTTTGTACAATAATATAAGATGAAAGTCTTGAACGGCTGCCCACACACTGTGCGTGTTTATCAACATTGCGAGCATAGAGTGTTTAGCCTTCTGATGGTAAATAGTTTGCTCAAACAGGTGTTCTTAAACAATTTTGCTTGATGTGCCAGTTTAGATAAATAAGCCCTCTAGAGAATGGAGCTGCACACTGCTTCAGACACAATATACACCTCCAGGGTACATAAGATGCAATTATGGAAACTTCTTTACTCAGAGCCGAACCGGGAAAAGAATCACGTTTTTGTCAAACTTTGGGTCGAAACTTACGTAATTTAAAAAATTTAATTGTTTTGCTAACCGGCCGTAACCAAAAGTTGCATTTTTGAGGCTTAAAAGATCGAAAGAGTTCCGACCATTCGATTTATAAAGTTTGCATTGTGAGACATACGCCCTGGGGTTACTTAGTGCGACTGAAAAGAACCTCTCTGCAGTCTCGACCACTTAGTGCAAGACAGGAAGCATATTCGACCGACAATTATGAACTGTATCATTCTTTCCTTTGTTCTCCAAAAAGAAAATATTGACTTTCCTTTAATATGAAGAAAGAAAATTAATGCGTTGAATCCAGTATTAACCTCATAACTCCTTTTTTTCCCGAAAATTGGACACTATCACCACTATCTATAAAAACGGCCGACACTTTATGTACGGATTTATTTTAATTTAAAGTTCTCACTTTTGCTGCCATCTTCTCTTTGAAATGTAAGGCAATCATTCGATCGGAATTACTTCGATTGACTGACAGAAAATTTAATAGGAGTTGACGAAAACGTTTCATGATGATATACTGATAAATTTCTCTCTTTTGCAAGGTGGAAAGTAGGAAAGCATTAAAATTGGTGAAATTCATCAAAGCATTCCATTTAACCTCCTTTAGTCTTTTCTAGAAAACTTCAGAACTTGTAGTTTCCTCTCACCTGTTTCGGAAAATAATACCATTTCAATTCGGCTGGATTGCAAAAATTCGACATTAGACGAGCAGATTTTGGCTCTGTTTTGTTTGTTGGTTCTTTTTTTGTATTTTTCCTCAGCAGCATATTTAGTTTACCAAATTATTAGACTTTTGGCTTCATTTTCTCGTTATATCAACTCTAAATTCTATTAGAGGAAAAGGAACACGAATATTATAGCGGTTGTGAAACTGCACCACCCGAACCTTATCTCATTATCAATGAGCCTCGAATGAATACACGGGGTTGAGGCATTATCATAGTCTGTGATGCATGTGTGTTCTGCACGAGATTGGAAGTTTTAGTTTCCTATTAAGCCAAAAAACTAAGGAAATGGCCCTTAAATTCGCAAATTCGAGATTCTAGACCACGCAACAAAAATGCAAACGACTTTCCTACATGGCGCCATAACGCAAGATGAAACCTTGTGCCCAGCTTTATACAGCCAATACTGATCTCATCAAAGTGACCGTGACAGTGATAACAACAATGACAGATACAGTAACAGTAACAGTGACGGTGAAAGTGACATGGAATGAAACACAAATGGAAACAAAGACCGAGACCGTGACACTGATAGTGAAGAGACAGCGAAAGAGGCAGCGACGATGCTGTAGACGGTGCTACTAACTACTGGTGGATATCGTCATAGGGTGGGTGACTTTTGGGCCTAAATCAAAAGAAATAGGCCTCCCAAACTGTCCAAATCCGGTATGCACATAAGGAAATGCTTAGAAAACCCACTCCAGAGTCATTGTGGCAGGGCGGGGTGATAAAGACGTGTTTGATGAAAAACGTCAAACATGCGTCCTGGCGGCTTAAGCATGTCTCGCTCGTGCGAGATCTCGGTTTTTGGCAGCTGTACTGAGGCCTAAGAATGGGGGTCTGGGAGTGTGGCGGTACCATGTGATGTTCCAAGTGAATGGACTTTATCTGCACGGATCTTAACCACACCCAGGTTGACACAGTCTGAGCCAGACAGGAGGTGTATGTCTTGTGTATGCGAGTCTCTCAAATCATGAAATGCGAGGAGGTGGTACCCTGCTCTGATTTCAGCCAGTTATTCTAATTTACCAGTAGTTATGAGCTTACAGTTGTCATAGGTGAATAAAGGTTGCTTACTAGGGGTGAGACAGTTTTTGAGCTTCTGCCTAGGAGAAATCAATGACTGAGCAATTTTTTCTGGTATTGTGTTGCAAGTGCAGGCAGTATCTAGCTGCACCCTGATTGATTTGGTAAGGTCCTTGGTCAAACTGATTATCAAGTGGCTGAAGAATCTACGCCCCAGCGCCGCGCCATGAGGATTTTTTGAAACGTTGTAGACACTTTGGACATCCTCTTTTAGTTTAATATCCACCTCCAAGTGGTTAGTTTCATGCTCTTCCCCTAAACTGACATAAAGATGGTGTGCCTGGGGTTTGGTGCTCACAAACTCAGAGGATCTGGCTAAAGATGGTGCTCCTATTCGACATATGCAGGCAGTGTCCGATTCTCTCTTAGCCTTTCTTAGAGCACCGCTTGTTTGAGGGGGGGGAGCATGGAGCGAGGGTGTGCTGGACCTGCACAATACTGAAAGGTGTCAGCCTTGCGCTAACAGTTAGATTGACCTTTACTCTCCTATGCTCTGACTTTGGGGGTGTTTTTGTGTCTCTGTGGTTCGTTTGTTCTCGGGGACCTTTAGCTTGCTGCATCGCCTTAGCCTTCTCACATTGCTCATAGTTCTTAGCTACCTATAACATCGTCTCAAATAAAACTATGTCCTTCGTTGTCCTATCTGTTGCTTCGACAGGAGGCTCGCTGTCGCACCATCTAATGAGTTCGGACCAATCTTTGAACATCTGTATGAACTTTTCATAATTTCTTTGTGGAGCATGACCACTGCGACTCCCTGTCCCGACGCGAACGCCATCGTCAGTTTTATGTTTATTGCTGACCTTCGGGAACCGTGCTAAATTGGCTGGAGTCCCACTCCTGATACCATGTTGTAGAACAAGGAAACACTACGAAACTATAAATGGATGTCACATTTATTCAACACACCCTATGGCATGCTGGGGCAATCTATAACAAATGCATGACGTAAAAGTCATAGGTTTGCAGTGAACTTTAAATTACTCCTAAGTGATTCAGTGACTGGTCCTATTTTATCGCAACCTCCACATATTTCATCCAAACGCTACGAAAACATAAGCAACGTTTTGGTCATAAGTTCATCGTAAACTAATGACCAACCTACAGCTTTAAAATGTTCTCGCGCACGTTGCAAAACTTTTCCTTTCATCCATGACTTCTAGAAAATATCGGGGCCCAAACAATCCATCAAGGGTACTGATCACTTCATGTGTTCATCTGCCTATGTCGTCCATTGCATAACTTGCACTTATTGCTAAAAGATGAACATTGCTGAAGCAGGAAGACGACCAGATGACCGATTCCGAGAACACATGTTTGTGACATAGAAAGAAATGAAAAGACGCATCCAAGCCACTGCCTCATTGTCTTTGTAATCGTGACATTCACCGACCTTGTCCTATCTCTGTCACTGTCACTGCCACTATCGTCGTCGCTGTTTCTGTGACTGACTTTCATTATGGCTGTTTCTCTCTTTGTCTCTTTCACTGTTACCATCAGTGTCACTGAACTAAAATTTCGGGCAACATGACTCAGGTTTTGGGCGACATGACTTCGGGCGAGATGACTCTGGGGCAACTTGACTGGTTACCACTAGCACTGTCAGTCGTTTTTTGTTGTTGTTGTTGTTGCTGTTTTGTTTGGTTTTTTTTTTACCCTTAGTATCTCTCTTATTGTCAATGTCAGTGTCACCATCTTTGGCACCGTCCTTGTCACTGTCACAGCTATTGTCATTGTTTCTGTCACTGTCCTTATAGTTGTCAGTGTCACTACCACTTCATTTTCCTTGTTACTGTTACTACCACTGTCTGTCTCTTTCATTGTCATTGTCACTTTTACTGTCACCATCAGTGTTTGTTACTGTCACTGTCAATGTCACTTTTCATGACCTTCACTTTCAATGTTATTCTCAATGCCACTCTCAATGTAGCTGTCATTGTTAAAATCACTTTTACTTTCAATGTTGTCATCATGGTCAATCCCCCAGTTTCTGTCTGTCTCTGTTTCCGTTTCTGTCTGTCTGTCTGTCTCGTTCAAAGGCATTTTTTTTTATTCTCACTCTTACTGTCAATGTCTGTCATTGTTAATATCACTGTCACTGTCTCCATCATAGTAATTGTTTCCACCACTATCTGTCACTGTTTTTGTTAGTCACTGTTAACGGATGATCTGCTAATTAAAAATGATTTTCGGCAAGACTTCTGTTAAACTTAAATATTCTTAGTTTTCACTCATATTTGTCACTCTTTAAACATAAGTTTCTGGCTATTTTCCTTGACTAATGTTGTTAGCAATTTTGCAAAGACTGATAACCAAGGCTTTTAACTATAATGCTTATATAAAAGTTATCAATAAGTTTAGGTAACAACTTTTGAAATTTAGGCAGCAACTTTTTGCATTCTTGGCATTTATTTTTTGCAACTTTAGAACATTCCAGCAAGCAACTTAACAGAATTTTACGTACACAATCAGACAGGCCTAGTCTCCTTCACTGTTTTTATCTGTTGTTGTCACTGTCAGTATTGTCATTTCACTGTCTGTTTTCTATCACTTTTATTAGCATTATTACAGTAGCTATTATTTTCCTCATCATGGTCACTGTCCCTGTCTATGTGAATGTCTCTTTCATTACCACTATCACTTTCACTACCACTGCTACTGTCACTTTCAATGCCACTATCACTGTTTCCATTGCTATCACTGTTTCTTTCACTTTATTTTACAGTGTCACCGTCCCTCTATTGTCCCTCAATTTCAGTCGCTGTCCCTTAGGATATTATTTTCACTGTTTCTTTCATTTTTATGGTTACTTTAACTGTTTCCTTCACTGTCACTTCAAATATCTCTTTTAATCTTTTTGTCATTGCACTATCTTTTCTAGTGTCTTTGTCACTCACCGTCATCATCTTTGTCACATTCTAGGTTGTTTTCTTTATCATTGTCATGGTCCTTCCTTTAGTCACACTCTCTGTCACTGTCTCTGTCCTATACTTCATCACTCTTATTGTCTCTCTGATTCTCACTATTATTATCCAGTATATTTTTCTTTCTCTGTTTTGTCATTGTCATGTCACTCTCATTGTCAGTGTCAGTGTAAATTTCATTGTCTGTCCTTGCCTCTGTAACTAGAAATTTTACTCGTATTGTCACTGTCACGGTCTATCTGACTATCCCTATAGCTGTTACTGTCGCTGTCATTGTTGCTGTAAGTTACCTGTCCTTTAGTTAGAAGAGAGCATAATTACTTGATCTGGACATTGTGTTTCAGCTTCAGCAATTAATTTATCATACTGACAAAACATGTTATATTATGAACACCAGGCAAATCGTCTTTTTGTAATTTGATTGTGAACTTTGTTTTACAGAGGTTAGGGAGGGGATATAACATTTTTCACACATGGTCATGTACTACACACAAGCAAAATATCTTTTTTCAGAAAATATAGTTACAAACATTAAATCAAGTTGCATATAAGAAATTTTATTAGTTTCCTTTCTGGAGACTTGAATAGGTATATATATTTTCATAAATAAGTCATTCCTTTTGATGGCAAAAGCTCCTCAGAGCCTTTGCATACATTATGTTCCACTATCACTTTGTACATACAACTTCCTGTTCTTGTTATCTACCACTCTCTAGAATAAAAATGGCTGTGAAAAATTATCTAGACACAAAAAAATTCTCTAATTCCTAAACAATTCTACAAAATTAGATTTCCCATAAAACAAACCGCTGTCCATTGATGTTTCTTCATGTTGTCTGCAACTTTTCTTTGGTTATCTTTTTTTATGTGATTGGTTTAAGAAAGAAGCATACATTCAATCCTAATGGATAATTGGACCAATCAATGGCCATCCTAGTTGATAACTGGCCCAATCAATAGCTATTCTAATCCACGATTGGTCAGGGCATACTAGTTAGAGTTCATCATGGTGTTGGACAGCAAAGTTATAGAGACTGTTCAAATCTCTGGGCCCACGATACTCTTGTTTCCGAATGCCTCTGCTAAATATGATAAGGGTAGGATACCCCTTGATCTAAGAAAAAATAAAACAAAACTGAGAATAAAGAAGAGGTTAAAACATAATGATATTACCTCATAAGTGATTTGCAACTCCACTGTTTAAGAAAGGCTGTGGTAAGATTTCTCTTGTAAGTATTTATTTCCTAGTTGGAATGTTAAAAAATTAGCTTACTCCAAAACTATGACAAAGATCAGCTTCTTCTGAGCAGTCAACCTGAGAAAAAAAATCGGTCAATATTAAAAAAAGAGAAAATTAAACAAATGGTGGGGTAGTTCAAATGACAAACTTGATGAGAGGGCACCTAAAAATAATACACAGATGTTTGAAGGCCATCCCTTTCTAAGTTAAAGCTACAATATGGTAGCTAAACAATACATTCCTGGATAGGATAATTTGATTTTATCAACTGAGTTGATAATGTCAATTGGCCACAGGGGGAGGGACAAAGGGTTAACACTGGAAATATAACCTTTGAAACTCTTATTGGCCAACTTACAAAATCAACTCAGTTGATAAAACCAAATTATCCTGTTGAACTTCCCACCAATGCAGCACCAAAGTTTCTTTTGAAACTTACCACCTTTATTCATAATTTGATCAGTTCTCAACTCGCCTAATGCAAAAATGAAAAAAACCTAAAGGGAAAATTTGGGAATGCATTTCCCTTAACAGATAAAGGTACTCAATCTCTGTGGGTTAAAGTTGAAAAAGATACAGGCAAAACTGTTATAAGTTTTTTCCCACTCCAGTTTCTTATCCTCCTGCTTTTTTTTTTATGAGCTTATTTTGATTCTCAAGTCTACTATAACTGGTCAGTCTTTTTTTTCAGGTTCATGACAGTTCATGGAAAGGTTACCACAGAACTGTTAGGTGAGAGTGTGAATTACATTTAACAATAAAAAAGAAACCTTTGCAATTCTAGGTCCAGAAGCACTGTCTGCGCACTTGTTTGCCAACTGATCCCAGATTGGTGCAAGTGTCTGGCAGTGGACACACCTGTGAATACAAGACAAGAGTGAAATACAACCTCAGAAATATGATAATGAATTCTCCCTTTCATTTGGACTACCACCTCAAGTCAATAAGCTATCTAAGTATGTAAAGATCCGGGAAACCCCTTTAATCCTTGAAAAACTCCAAATTTAAATACAATTAGTCTCAATCCAAGTTTGCGAGAGGCTTTGATAATTAGCACACATATTGCATTCCAAACTAACCAGAGAGCACATGCCAAACTCAGAAGGTAGAAAAAAGGAGACCTAATTTCTGATTCTCCTTCATAATCTTCATGACATAAGGGAAGCTCTTGTAGTGAAATAACAGATTACTCAGACAACATACACAAAAAACTGATGCAAAGTGATGGTATTTTGAACTTACCAGGGTACATAAAATTTGACAAAAGTTGTGCCCACACTGACCATGGCATCAAAGTTACTGTCTGTCAGCTGGAATGGCTTAATCTGAAAAGGAGCCATGGGATTATCAGAATTATCTTGGATTTCAATAGCAGCTGTAGTGCAGGCAAGTCAATAGATTTATCTTTCTAAATGATGATGTAATGTTCAACAAGGGTGAGCCCAAGAGCCTGAGGTCCTTGACCTAAATCAGGTTTAAAGCATGAAGATGTCTTGACAGTTTCCCACTTAGTCAGTAACACAGTCTGTTTCTGTATCCAGCCACATGCATACAAGCTACTTGAGGGGAAAGAACATAGTTATGTTTGATTAGTGGTGGAGAATCACACTTTCAAAGAAAGGGTCTAAACACAACACTGTAATCAAGCCTACAATTAGGGGAACACTGTGAGTATTGATACTTCATCACTGAGATGATTTGGTTGGAAATGTATTACAAGAGGAATTTAAAAACCGAGGAAGAGTGGTGAACAAAAACAGGCAAAAGGCTTGGCTCTTGGTTTCACCACTTTGATTTCAATGTGCTGTCACTAGTTTCTCTCCCATTCAAGTGAGACTGGGAATATAGAAACAACCCTCTAATTGCAATTTAAATTGTTACCATGTCAGCCTCTGCATCATCTGATGGAATCTCCTCAGCAGTCTCACTGTTTTCTGTGATTGCACTACTTAACAAACTGTGCTCAGAGATCTTTAGAGTCAAATAATTCTTCAGATCATCAAGTGAACGTGGTCCTTCATAATGGTCCACCTAAAGCATTTAAAATTCAAATCAGTCCTGTTGATGGTATAGGGAATTATTTACCAGACACAAAAATACCATAACTTTAACCATAGCTACATGCTATAAAAGGACAGATAACACTCTGACAGAAATGATTCCATCCAGGAGGGAATGTTGCTCTATCGCTGTTCAAAGCCCTTGCCTCCTTTCCCCCATATTTTTTTAGCAGTACCAGTATTATTTTATATTCTCAGAATTATATTTGATTTCACAAATATTGTGAGGTGTGTAGTATAGTTTGCCCAAGCTTTAATAGTGAGATGAGGGAACCTGCCCTCACCTCTGAAATAGATGGTACAGAGACACCAATCCCTGGATAAAGATAACAATGAGACCACCAAATAATATTTTTGTAACCAGATTCTTCACTGAACACAGGGGAATGAATATCTTTGTTACGTTTCCTCATTATTTTCACTAGGAACAGTAAGCAGAATATCACTAACCTCTCTTCCATCTTTAAACAGCTTCAGTGAAGGATATGCATGGATATTGTGTTCAGTGCATGGTTTGCTCTCAGTTGTACAATCAATCTGAACAATGTAAATTTCCAAATGTCAATGAGGCAAACACTTATTTGACAAGAAAATAAAAATGTAATGGTCTCCATCTCTCTGAAAAGCAAAAGATAGTGACCTTCAAAAAACAAAAGATGTTAAATTTTCACCTTGGCAATTGTCACATCCACATTGTCTTTATGGTACTCTGCTAGTGCCTTCCAAGTGGGTGCAAGTTTGCGGCAGTGACTACACCTGTACAACAAAATCCAAAGAGTGAAAGCTACATGACATTGTATGACTGATAACTATGTATTCTTAATAACCGTGATTACCAGTTCATGATTATTAGTCTTTGGAGCATCATTACATTGACCCCAATGTAGAGAGTTTTTGACTTTTAAAAAGTACAGAATTTCCTTACAGTGTTTTTCTCCACCCAGACTTATAGCAATCTGTCAAAATACTGGGGAGGTTCTTACAATGGAATACGGTCTCATCAAAATAGCAGAAAATTTACACTACTATTAACCTCACTGTATTAAAAAGAAGACTGGGTAAATTCCTAAGGTTTTTAACTTCTTGGCCTGTAAGATTTGTGTTTTTTAAATTAAAATCTAGTGATACCAACTTCATTCTGACAAGAACTAGCATCAATCCAAACAGTTCTCTGTGACCAAACAATTTCTTCTTTGAATTAATGTAATTATTGCCACTCAGTAACTTCACAATATTTTGCAATAAATTCATGTTAGATGCAGTTCAGTAAGCTAACTTGGACATGTTTCACATGACTAACTAAAACATCTCTGGTGACTCAAACCCACAATTTGAGGCATCAGTTTCATGCTCTTTCACAATGAGAGGTGACCTGTTAAGTTTCTTTATGCAATTCATTCACTTATTTAGCTGTGTCCCAGTTCAGCTAAAAGCTGGTTCAAATGGGGGCCTGACCACAACACTAGGAGCTGTGTTCCCTACTCTTTACAAGAAGTGAGAGGGTTCTTTGACATACTGTGCTAACCAGTGCAAAGGAGATGCAGGAGATGGGAACGATAGTCTATCATCCTTATCCAAGAAAACTATAATGTCTGACCATTTGTGGATGTTATAGCAAAGGCAGGACATTCCCCTCAGTTAATTTAAGACCCTTAATGTTAGTCCAGTTTGGGGCTTGAACCCTTGACCTTCAGCATAGGAATACAATGAGCTAGCATGAAGATCAGCAGGAAAATCCTTGAACATCATGTTAATACCATGAAAATTATATTTTTTCACTTACCATGGGGCATAGAATTTCACAAAATGCAGTCCCATTTCCACATGTCTATCAAAATTATCTGACGTCAGTGTGTACAAACCATTATCTGATTCACCTGTAGCCTCTGAATTTTCCTTTTCTTTTTGCTAAAAGAAACCAAGATTTTAAAGGTCTTATAGTACTGATTTATTTCAAGCTTTCCAGTATCAACACGCAAGGAAGGTGTATAGAGGCTTCCTGACAGGTGCAGCCATCGTGACTCCATGACAAAGGTCTTTTAGGTTTGGTATTTGGTCACTCTCAAGTGCAACACTTGAAATTGCCTCTTAACCCACCAAATTCTCAGCATAAGTGTGGGTAAACTGCCAAGGGTTACTAAAAGTTTTAAAAGCCATTTAACATGTTTCTTTCAATATATGATCCATTAACAGAAAAAACTGTTAATCTAGAACAACAAATAATACATTTCATGTCCTTGGCAATGGCCTTCTGTGTAAATCAAGCATTACAAATCAAAAATAAAACAAGGTCTCTCAGATATGCCAAGAAAAACAAACTGTTCACTCTAAATTTATGAGCACTTATTTATATAATTGTTCTCACATGAGGCATTTAATAGGGAACAGTGCTTAATCAAGGGTCACAGGCACTTAATTTAGTAAAGATGATAGTATTTCATTTGTTTTATTCCTATATATCTGGCAGCCCAAAAGGGCTCAAAGATTGCACAGATACATCTTTATTTTTAAGGGTATGGGTATATACTACTTAGCCTTTGTCAGATTGTTTGGATTCAATAAATCTAAAGAGAGAATTATGAAAAGCTGACCCAACCAATTTTCATGAGAATCTGCTGTGTAGATTTCCTATCTCTACATCATTCATATTCAAGGTTGCTCTGCCTTTCTTTTCAATGAACACACATGTATCAATCCTTCAGTTACATGGCTGCCTCTGGTGTTGTGTCTTACCTCTGATGTAACAGCAAACTTATCAACAAAGGCTTTTAGTTCACCCATTCTCCTTTTTCCATTGTATCTCTTTATTTCACCATGATCATAATAAAGTTTTAACCTTAAATTAAGAAAAGAAACAGAACATATTCTATTACATTACTTGTAAAAGCTAACAGATGTTTACTGACAAAAGGTAAAAGATTTGGCCTTACGTAGGATATGCACGGATATTCTGCTTTGCACATAGTGGAGTCTCTTTTGTACAATCAACCTAATGAAACAATAACAAAAAACAAACAAATAGCTGCACATTTGCCTCAGCTTTTATAATAGTTATCATCAAAATAATTGGTGTACCACAAGCTGTTAGTATTACTGATATTGTCATCATCATGCACTTATATCCTTTTCCTTACTGACCACATGATTAACACGCATGATTTGAGACAAATCCAAATATTCATTGACAGAAGTTACATGTGCCATAAAACATCTAGCCAACAAGTCTTACTCCACCCTTGAGCTTGTTTTAAATCTATATTTCTCCATAAAAATATAGGGAAATAAATAAGAAGAAAAAAACTAGTCAACTGATAAATAAAAAGTAGTTGTCCTTATTTTTTCTCACCTTAGCTATTGTTACATGTTCACTGTGTGGGATTTTATTGTAGTGATTAGCTAGCTGATTCCAGATTGGCATGAAACTTGCACAGTATTCACACCTAATTGTTAACAATTGAAAACAGTATAAGACTTAGAACCATATCAAATGGAACTAATATCAGACCTTAAATAATCCTTATCAGATTTTCTGTAAAACTAAGTAAAATTTTTGTTATAAGACATAGATACTGGTAGTGAGCACGTCTGTGTCCGAAAACCCGTTTTGAGTGAACACTTCAAGAGTACTCAGGATGTAGCTCCCTGGCCGAAGAATTGCGGTGGGTTAAATTTCTACAGGAAGAGAAGCATGTTTTCGAGGAAAGTTATCTCAATTTCACGACGAACCAGAATGTTGCTACGTTGTAGTACTCGCTGAACACTGAACAATCTTACAATGTTCTGTGTGTTTAATACTTTGCTCCAGACTATGTCAAAATTATGATGCAGTTAAACGACTAGCTGACCTGTGTTGCGAGCAGTTGTGTAGGAGACGATCAACGAAGATTGCATCAAAGTTAATCTTTAGAAAATAAATACCTGTACAGTGATGAGCTTAACATAGGTGAAACAGCCGGAAGTTTTATTGGTGAATGTTTACAGAAATTTTACGACTTACCAAGGGCCGTAAAACATCACAAAATGTGTAGACGATCCAAAAACTTTGTCTTCAAAATCTACATCTGTTAGTGAAAGTACCTTATCGGCTAATCTTGGTGAAATAACGGAAAAAAAGACCAAAGCAAATGCTTGTAATACGGCCATGATTTACGTAAAGACACGTTTTGTTTTGGTGGGAAACCGCAGAATATAGGGTCGTTCACATCGCAGTCGAATCCAGCGGCTCCTTCGATGTCAAACAGAAGACGCGAAACTTCGTGTTACATTTCGGGACTTATGGGGAGAGGGAGAAGAAGCGAAATTTGTCATCATTTATTGGTATAAAGTGCGTAAATAATATTTCATTGCAAATGAAATATGCAAAAACACTAAAAATGGCCTCCTCAGAAACAACAGTTTTAAAATCTCGACCACAACGCTGGTCATCTCCAAGAGAGATAGGAGAAGTTTTCACCAACGCTCTCTTACAACTCGCACCTTCTGCCACACTGGTGTCTTGATATGTAAGGAGAACAAAAATGGCGGACTGAAATGGTAAGAACTAGCCCGGCGGACATTGATCGGCGCAACAGAAAACCTGATGCAGTTAACAGACCTCCTTAACTCAGTTATTAAAACTACTAACATGGCCCACCCGGAAAGATGGGATTCTAAAATAGCGGTAGACATATTTAGCTTACGCTCTCAATTGTGTACTTTCTTAATTTTGTTAATTTCACGGTAGTGAATATTTATCGATGGCACCTCTTGATTCAAAGGGTATATTTCTATACTGCATATCGATGAGGTCACATTTCAGTTTGCTATCTTGCACCAGCCGTCGTCGTCGTAATGGCAGGAGTTCCAATAACAAATCAAAGCGACTAATCAAAGCGATAATTTCGTTACACACATTCCTAAATCAACTGATTTGTTTAGGAAGGGGAATTCATTAACCTAAATCTACTTTTTCTTTCTTGGTGCACAACACTTGGCAATACAATATGACAGCGATTTCTCGCATAGATTAATCTAATTCATTCCTATCACGGAAAGAGCTTGACAATGAAGAGGATGCTCGCAAACAAAAGTCGTCCTGGTTATAAATGTTTTCTTATAAAATTCAAGACTTCCTCATTGTCACTAAATCGGATGGAACTGAAAGTTAGTTCCTGAGAGGAAGGTCAACAAGACACATCATCGCTACAGACATACAGAATCAATTGGAACGCCACACAATTCCTTAAAAACCATCAACTTTAATAAAACAAGTTTAGAATATAATATTAAGCAATAAAACAATTCGTTTCAGTTTCTTGTTCAAACACAACTTCAATAACAAGTACGGATCTTTAACACGAAAATATTTTAATGTTGTAAAGATTTATTCCTCGACGTTTCGGCGTCCTTTATACGCCTTTATCAATGTTAGACAAAAATCAAAAAAGGCAACTGTAAAAATAGGCATAAGTTTTTTCTGTTTTGAATCTTTTTAAACACACTGAATGATAGCCTGACATACATATTAGCTTCGTGATGACACCGAAACTTCTTGGTTTAAATTACCCTTCAACAATTTTGGAAAATATTCTTGAAATGTTAATTTTTGTAGAATATGATATTTCTACTAAATAAAAATACGCCCTGGAAATTACAAAAGTAACAATATCAATAAAATAACTACTTAAAGTTCGGAAAACCACACACTGAAACAGAAAAATCGCTTAAACTTTGCCTAAATAAGTAATGACCTGAACTTTCAACATTCTGTTATCCAAAGCACGTTTTTATTTTAGTAAATTCAACAAAAACTAATAATAACTTGTTCCTCGTTGATCATCATCTGGCCTTGTTGGAAATCAACGCTACCTATTTACCAACCTTTCTACCAACCTGTAACTAAATAGCTCCCTCCTTGCCTCCTTGCCTCCATCCTCCATAATAAAGATTGCCACACAGTTTAAACAAATCTAATGAACAATTCAGTTAAGAAATTTGATGTATCCTTTCTGAGCTCAGTAAATAACACTTGACCGTTAATTCACATAAAGATTTCGCCATAATATTACTTTTTAAATTATGAGAAGGCTTTGACGAAATTCTTTCTTATCTCTCCCAATCTCAGCCACAGCGAGACCTTTTCCAGTCAGGAATTGTTGTTCTTGTCAATCTTTGTACCAAGCTTGGGCACTTTTTCCTCTAAAGTTCCCTTCCTCGATGACTTTTCCTTAAATGGCCCCTTCAACTTGTCAGTAAGACCTCTTTTCCAGACTTCACGAGCTGTTCTACCAATACTATGATTTTCCTGACGTTTAGAGGGCTGCTGTAGCGATGAAAAACTTTCTCTACATCGAGCAGAGTCCCGCTTAGAAAATCGCACTCTCCTGTGATTCTTCCTTGTTTTCAAACGCTGACCTGTATCGTTGACACAGCTTATATCACCATCTTCCAGTTTAAAAGAATTGTTATTATTCTCACAGATGGAAGACTGTTCATTCACTGTAAGACACGTTACTGAAAGTTGCTCAGTTCCTGGAAAAAGATCGTCATGCGATGAGGTTGAAAAAGACGAAGATTGGGTACTTTTCCATCTCCGAGAACATTTTCCTTTGATCCGCTGCGGTTTTGGGGATGGACCACTATCTTTAATATTTCCATTCTTCAGTTCTTTCATAACAGTTTGAGTATAGCTACAACATTCTTTTGACAAATTGTCCCAATCACTTGGAGATCCACTTGCTTCTTTTGAAAATTCGTCTTTGAAATCGTTGCTTGATAAATCGAGACAAACGCCCTCCACACTACTTCCATCCGGTGACAGTCGCCTTCCCATTCCCATCACACTCTCTTCATGGGACAAAATTGTAACTTGTTTATGCACGAGGTCCTCTTGACTTTCACAGTATTGGTGGCTTGAGCTGATGTCACTACCAGATACCTTCATGTGGCAAAGTTTTGCTAACGTAACTACTTGGCTCTCATGTTTGTGTCCAGACAGTGGGTTGTTTTCTTTGAAATCTTCTTTAGGTTCTTTCTGAGTGTCCTTGTATGCTACCGTCGTTGTGTAGCCGAAGTCGTTATCTGCCTTAGCAAGGAAAGATTTTAAATTATTATCTGTCTGATTTACTGGCGAAGTCATCATTCCCTCAAATGAACTATCGACTGAAGACGTATCTGAACTGGAATCCACCAAACTACCCTGCGAGCCGCACGAATCCATCGAGTCACTGACGACAGAACCACCTTGGGAGAGTGCAGTTGCTGAATGAGTAAACACCAGTTGGCCACTGGCATCAACAGGTGGACAAGCTGCCTGTTGTGCTTGCTCATAAAGATTTACACCGGAAAAGCAAGGAAAGGCCGTGGCAGCTTGAAAAACTGGAAATAACTGTGGCTGAAGTTGGGCATGAGGCACAGATGGAAGGCCTAAGCTTGGTGGGACTAAGTTAGAGAACATCATTTGATTTCTGTACTGGAACGGTGGCATAAAGACCTGTTGAGGATGCGGTGGTTGCATGAGGTGAGGTGCCATCACAGGTTGAACAGGAGTGGAGAAAGTGAAAGACGGGTAGCATGGTTTCAACAGAGGTAACGCGGGGTACCCTTGGTAGAAAGTTCTATGTGGATTACCCTGCAGTGGCGGGAATGATGCTTGACTGTAATACAAACAGGGACCTGAAGGCTGTTGAGTTATCACTTCTCTTGCATTCCCTGCCAAAGGCAGCTGATTTGATTGCTGGTGAACTGTGTCAGGGGTATATCTCCGCTCCTCACCGAGGGGCGGTTGACGTGAAAATGCACGGTCGTCTACGGATTGGTCATCACTGGCACTGCTGCTCTCTGATGACAATTCAGCAAGGAAATCACCACGTGCCTGAATTGTACTCTCGGTGCTTGTAAGATCAGATGCAAAACCCTGATTCATACCACAGCTTCCAAGGGAAGGGTTTTCTACCGGACTGGACGGTGGTAAAGCAGAGTTGGGTAAATGAGCACATGAAATTTCTCCCCATGAAGAAATCAAACCATTGGTTCTTTCTACCGTTGAGCCGTTAAGACATGGGGGTTTGTTTGCCGAGCACGCTTCATGCATGAAGTAACTATTCGTATCAAAGATACATTTAGAGTTGCCTTGATCAGTTTCCTTCAAAGCCTGAAAACCACTACTTGACAGGTTAACAAGAGGAACGAAATAGTTGGTACTTGTCCTTACTTCATGTAAATAATTGCTAACATTTTCTTTCTCTTCTTCACATGTTATTTGATCATGTACCAGGGCATTTCCAGGAGACTGCTCAAAGTCCAAAGATGATGGGTGTGCATGACACGTGTCTCCGTCAGACCGAACAGCAGATGCCACAAAACTAGATTTCAGGGTACTTTCTTCACGCGATTCAAACTGCACCTCAATGGCACCACTAAGATTTGATTCGTTGACTTCAGGTTGCTCTTCGAAGCATGTTTCATGAGAACTTTCAGGTGATTTTGGAAGAGACCGATCATGCTCTGAGGGAAAATTCAGCACAACAGGTTTTACCGAATTACCTGGAGGTAGATCGCAATTCTGCTGTGAAGATTTCGTTATCTTGTTAGGATCGAAATTATCTCCTTCAGTCAGGTCTTCAAAGTGTGTTTCAAATGGTCCTTGCACAGCATGGACTGAAGGTACATTGTCAAAGACTGGACTTTCTTGTGTCGAACTAAGTTCCTTGCTCTTCCCTAGAGTATGTGCTTCAGGTTCATTTACACCAGTTACATTAGAATCACAATCTTTGCCATCGCACTCAACAGGAACGAGAATAGCAATGTCTCCTATAAGAACACTAGCGAACTTATGCTCCAGGTTTGTTGTGGACGAAGCGCCAGAAATTTCCGTAAGCTGTAACTTTGCTACTGAACATTCAGTTGGAGAGCAACATCCATCAAAAGCTTGCTCCTTCAGCTCACTCTCTGGTTCACCTTTATCAGAAGACGAACAGGGAGCGGATGGTTTGTTTTTTGTAATGTAGTTGTCATTTACAGAAGGATTTATTAGCTTGGACTGCCTCGGTTTGACTAGATCTCTTCTGTTGTCTTTTCCTGAAAAGGCGACTTCCCTGGAAAGCATGCCGTCTGGTTTCTTTTTTCTGAAAGATTTCCTCCCTTTGACAGTCTTTTCATCTCTTTGCTTTGGTGCATGAGGTGCTGAGTCAGTAGAACCCTTTCTAGCTTCAGCTCCGGAGGTTTTTCCCCGTGAACTCTTACTACCAACTTCAACATTTTGCATCTCAGACAGGGAATGTTCTCCTTCAGATTTGTGCGAGGAATGAGTTCTTTCAGACTTTACTTTTCCTATTGGAGATTCAACGGCTATTTTATTCTTCTCTGAATGAGTGTACGATAAGTCATCAAGAACCAGGCTCAGAGGAGCAGGAGTAGTACACTTCAGGGTGAAGCTACTTCGAGGTGCAGCTTTTTCTAAGTCTCTCTCCCAGTCCTCAGTACCATTCTCTCTTTCAGATAACTTGCCATCTTCTAAGCTGTTCACACTCACCATGTTTGGTGGTGGTTTACTTTCAGCATGGTGACTTTCTGAACTCGCTTGGTTTGGTTTCTCTTCGTGCAACCTTGGGTACGCTGTTAAACCATGATTTTGAAGCCCTAGTCCACCGAAATGTAACGCTATAACCTTTGACACTTTCCTTTCAATACCATAGGTTTTCATGACTTCATAAAAATCCATAAAAGAACAGCAATCTTCAAAGATTCTTTTGAGAGTGTTGTACGTAATTCCCTCCTTTAAGAGTTTCTTTATAGACATATTCTTACTGCATGCATCCAGCTTACACAGTTTATCTAAATTGGTGAGAAAAAGAGATGGTTTACTAATCAGTTCTATAACTGCAAGATAAATACAGTTTGAAAGCGTGTAAGCAACGAAAACAAAGCTAGTGTAGTCAGTATAACCAGATGTTAGATCACCACCCTCAGATGTCCATGTACATCTATTATATTTTTCATAGTTCAGAGTGCCCTCTACGCCTCCTACTCCCAAATCCAAACATCTGAATCCATACCACTCACTAAGTAACGCATACCCATCTGACCAACCTTCTAAAATGGCTTGTTGCTGTTTTTTTCCACACTGAGAGATGTAATACTCCAATCTACAAACATAAATTTTAGTTCATGATAAATATTAAATACATTTCCATAATATCTCCTTTGTTATTGAAATAAAAATGATGGACTTGCTCCATTTCAAAACCAGAATTGCCAAGGACTTATATATGTAACTACTTTGGAGAAGACGCATGTTCTAGAATCCACATTATTTTTGTTGCCTCCATTCCACAGTACATGAATATTTTAAAATTTACTGATAACTGAGTATTGAGACTCAACCCATAATCAAATTGTTTGAAAATTGTGTTCAAATGAGCTTGAAACTCAATAGTGAAAGCTGCTTTCTCCAATAAAAAGGTACCTAAAATAAATTCACCACAGGTCAAACTACACACAAGTTGACTTTACCCAGGAGAAGGGACAAAACCAACCTCAATCAAATCTAGGAGTACATGGCTTTTGAAGTTAGTAGAAAATGACACTAGCTTTACTTTCCCTTCATACAATCTGGCTTCTTCTCTTTGGACAGCACAATTCTTACTTCAATATGAAAGTTGTACTCATTCTGATTCCCTTCAGACATTCCCAAGCAACAGTTTATGATGGAACAAACCTTTCTTTGGTAGATGAATACTTCAAGAGGCGAAGTAGTTTGCGGAGTGGTGTCTGTGTGAAGATCTTAACCATTCCATCTACATCACCCATGGCTCTGTGTCTGTCTGAAAAGCCAAAATGGAACTTTGCTAAAATACATTTTCTAGTAATGGTTTAACACTAAAGTTTACGAGAGTACCACTGCAACTTAATTTTCCGAAATTGATTGTAGAGATCCTGAGTTAACCAAAGCTAAAAAGTCAGAGGAAAGTGCATTAACACACAGATAGAGTAAGGGATTTGATTGGATGGTTAACAACACAAAATCAGGGAAAATGAATGTCATGCAAATAAATAATCTAAGAGACAAATTATATTTCTTCTCGCACTAGTTCCAACTGTTTTGTTCCATGAATTATGTTTCAAAATGATAGTTTGGGTACTGCACAGGAGAGGCCAACAAAACTATGTTACATGGGGAACCAGACAGCAAGAAACCAACATCAACCAAATGTTTCAAATCAGTCCACAGTTTGTTGAGGAGAGAATGCCAAATAGTAAAATTTGAGTAACAATGCTAGGTTGAAACATATCAGCAGTCCATATAAAGGCAAACCTAGTTGTCATGTTCTGAATTCATGAATTGTTCAAAAATACCTCCAAGAATACTGCACATGTATACATCACACCTCCTTTGACAGTATTTACCTTTAAAAATTTTCTTTGGAAAGAATTTTCTATACAGCGCCTCAAGGGACAGTCTTGTGTTGGCCAACAACTTCTCCCCATTGTCTTTCAACTAAACAAAAGGAGAGTTCAAAGAGATGTAATCAACATTTCCTTCACATCTTATTAAAGCAGTTTTGAAGGTTTTGATTCATTTTTATGCATGACTTTCAATATGCCCATGACAACATTTTCGTGAAAAATACATGCAGATAAATAAAAAGATAAATTAAAACGAGCTTTTACATATCTGCAAGCAAAGTGTTAGATTGTCTCTTGTGAACATATAAAATATAAAACAGATGTATGTTGTGCATGCCAAGGTATTTCTTGAAATGGGTAGGGAAGGAGGCTCTTTCCTCTCTTTACCTCAAAAGGTACATCATATGATTATTTGATCATTTGTCCTTCTTCTACATTAATACTAACAGTTAAACAAATTTCTATGATATTGAGATAGAGAAAGATGTTTTTTGTCTTTTCACGAGAGTAGGACAAAGAAAAATTCTAGGTCCCCATGAGGAATTGAATCTCAGACCTTCAGATTGCATGATCCAATGCTCTATCACTGAGCCTCAGAGACTCCACAGTGAGTGAAGTCTATTACAAAGTTCAGATGAAACAAAATTTACCATCTCTCTTGTTCTATTCACATGCAATGATATCATTGGGTAAATATGTTAAGTTATTGCGACTCATAACAATTTATAGGTAAAAGATGGAACAATTTCCTAGGTGTTACTTTAAGGTTTCCAACGTTCACATCCATTGATTTTACAAAGTATTCCTCATTAAAATCAATACACCCACAGGTCCTTACAGTTAAACCAAAACAATAGGTTCAATAAAAATTTAAAGCGCAAATTATGTGTACATTTTGTTTCATTTCTATCCTCTGTTCAAATTTTACTTTCCTTTGTTTTGACATGTGGCACTGCATGACAAAGAGTCTAAAATCAAAGAAAATTAAAATTTGAACCACAACATAAGTGCATCACCTACACAAGCATAACTGTTTTAACTAACTGATTCAGTGCAAGTTCACACAAGATTTGCAACCAAACCCTGTACCAACCTCATGACAGAAAACCAAAGTATCTGCAAAATGAACATCGTGCTGGGTCAAAATCGAGTGATGTAATCCACACCTCTCCATGTTGTTCAGTAAAATCAAGAAGTCAAATTGATAGCCATGGTGTGCACACAACACTGAAAAACAAGAATAGAAATAGTGTTAGTAATCAGTTGTAAGGAAACATCTACCTGATACTTTAATTGCTGGGTATTTTTACTTTTCTATGCTACTGCATTTGTTGGGTTACATGATACTTGCAGTACCTGGACACCACTGGTAAATTTCTCTTTATGAGAACCCCTGAGAAAAATACATTTAAATTTAATCACACAGGGAACACTACCATGTTTGATTTCTAGCCCAAGAACCGCTATATCAAGTACTTTACCTGGAAAAAAATGCTTCCCATGTTTCTTTTTGGCTAATTTCACCATGTCATCTATCCAGGAAAGAAATTTAAGAAAAATCTCCCTGAAGAATGGCTTGTTGCTTAGATCCTCCTGTGACAGACCACAATCTCTGGCAGCTAGACATGATGTGAGTACACAATAGGAAATAAAAGTTGTTTAGACTATTAAATAAAAAGACTACAGTAACATCAAAAAAATATTTTTCTCTACCTCTTGACATTCTCCTCCCCTATCACAACCTAACTATAAGTTGTCAGTAAATGAGAATGGAGTCTCTGTATGGATAAAATGAACATAACACATCATGGAAAGTCTGTCTGTATGGTATTTCCCCTCCTGTTGGTTTGTATCAGAAATCTTACTTCTTTACTGCCTCACTCATTAATTATTAATACTACCAATTTGTGTATGTTATTGTACCATACAGACAGACCTCCTTGAAGTATTCTATGTATATTGTAAGTGTATACCCCATAGGTAAATATTAGTAGCATATACCCCACAAGTGAATAGTGTATTTTCACATGTACTGATAGGCTAGTTAGGAAGTCAATAGCAAGTGCTATTCACCTCTGAGGACCTGGTAAGACAAAATTGCCCATCAAGAGTTTAATGTTCGACCATTTGCTTATAATGGAAGGAAATAAACTTATTTTCTTGCTATCTGAGTGGTATGTACTGCAGCTCAGTAAATATCCAGCACTATTCACCTCCACTTTGGTAAATAATTGTTAAATATTGTAAGAAGAAATTCTCTCTTGATCACTCATGGACTTTAAAGGGTTAAAGTGACATTGCAAATATGACATATGTCTGTAGACTGTATATGTCCGCTAATTTTGGTTCTGATTACAGAAAACATAACAATTCTTATTTTACCACCCCATTCCATATATCAATTAAACTATAAAAAAGTTAACTAAATCATAGTATTGGCTGTAAAATTAGTTTATGTTTAAAAAACATTTAGAGTGCAGTGTAGCAAAAACTGTAGCTAAAGTTCTCAAAACACAGGTGGTGAATTTGCCCTTTAATTCCCATGAATGACCAAAACAGAATTTATCCTCACAATATCAATACAATATCAAGAAGACAAATGATGAAAAAAGAAAAATATCAATTAGGGGTTTAATAGTTGATTCAATATCAAATTCTCCAAACCATCATTATGAGAACTGTTTGCCATGCTGTAAGGAGAATTACCAAAGAGATCTTAGGAGTGAAAAAGTAAAAAGCTTAAATATTGTGTTTGTTATCATCAATATTGAACTCTTTGAGATAACCACCAATAAAACTCAATTTGGAATTACCAGGCTTCTGTACATTTCTTCCTGTCATTCGGCAGAAAATAAATAACCTATACTCTCCTGTTTTAAAATTTAGGATGAAGAAGCTCAAAATTTTTATCTGTAGTATTAAGAAGTGCGACAACACCTTGAGAAAAAAGGAAAATAATAGGTCATTTCCCTCCAAATCAATTAGTTAACTAAATCACAGTTCGTTTACTAACAATTATATTCGCAATGCACTCGAGCTCTTCCATGGGATTAAAAAACGAAAAAAGATTCGTTGCACCCACAGCAAATTTAAAAATCATATCATCGCCTTCTTACTTTAAAATAAATAGACCACTCGAGAAGAAGGTAAAGACCATGAGAAAAGGAGCCCGTGTCGAAAACAGGATTGAGACTAGTTCAGAAATACATGACGAAGCCTGTGTTTATGGCGTTGGCAATTAACATACCGGAAATACCAACACACATTGTAAAAGCCTAAACGAGTCGAGACAGTTTCTAAAGGAGCATTTTCGTGAGAGGGAGTCTTAATTGTCTTCAAATTCGCTAAATGTGAAATTTTTAGATCGAGAGAAAATTAGGAAATAATTTGAATTCCGTCGAATCACCAAACATGCGCTTCTTCGCACGCGCTGTTATTCTTGGCAAATTGTTAGACGTTGTTCAGATGTTGAAGGTTTTCTTTCCCATTTCTATGAATCTTTGGCTCTTTTCCAGTCCGTGCAAAAACTTTACAGAAAAAAATTTCTTCACACATAGCTTTTTCTTTGAAATGCAGCGGCGTCACAAAGGGCACAAAGTTGCTGACGGTGTAGATTTATCGTGTCGATGTTATGCAAGAAGCGCATAAACAACGTTCACTTACCGAAGGCACACAGCGGTTGTTTGGTGTTTATCAGCGACTGAAAAGAACCTTTCACAACATCAGGATGGCACTTTGCAGCTATTTCAATGATATCGCCACAGTAAACATTTCCATTAGCGGCTTCACTATCATAAAATATCATCAACGGTTGAACTTTCGCGTCTTCTTTCTCCCTAGCTGCCATGTTCCTTTTTCCCGGGCTTGTAGTAATCAGCCTCGTCTCCAGGGTGACATAGTCATCCCAGGCTCACTCGTACGCGGCATTTCAAGATGGCTTCCAACCCAACAACAACCAAGGTAATTCTCTAGTTATGTAATTTTTTAATAAATCAGATGTGTTTTATTATCTGGTTTGCTGCTGAACCAAAAGGTACTTATTCTTTTTTCTACAATAGATGGGAAAGTTTGTTCGTTGTTGCTACAATCAATTAAAATTTTTATGAAATTTCACTTCTGCCGAGACTATTCTTAGCTATATAGCGTAAAATTGTTATATGATTGAAAATTTGAACTGCATGATTGTATGGTAGGTTCACGATATCTAGAATCACAAGTGAAAATTAACAATTTGAATACCTACCCAGGGGCAGACTAAATAGGATTTTTTTTAAAAAATGTTTCACAATTTTGGTAACTTTGGTACTTAAACATTCTTTTCTTCAAGAAACAACGACAAAATAATGGATAAAAAAATTGTATCGGGGGAATGATGTCCTGAGTATCG
Organism: Pocillopora damicornis; assembly: GCF_964200805.1. Taxonomy (NCBI): domain Eukaryota; kingdom Metazoa; phylum Cnidaria; class Anthozoa; order Scleractinia; family Pocilloporidae; genus Pocillopora; species Pocillopora damicornis. Next base: position 24,689,773 of record NC_142670.1, on the reverse strand, counting down.
TAGTCTCGTATATCAGGATGTATATATGTGTTTTTAACTTTCATTGGTTAAAACTTGAGGGGTATTTTAGATAATAAAATTGAAAGTAACGTTCTATTTAATTTCTTGTGAAAACAGTACGTTGCATAGTACTGCAGAGCTCTGCCAAAGACTGAGATTTTCGACTGCATAGCCATCGATTGTGACACTGTAGGCATTGCCTATCGGGGAGGGGGGGGGGTGGGGAGGGGAGGGAGAGTGGACAACCAGGTATGGGAGCATATTCCCTCAAGAAAGTATGAAAAAATGAAGTACTTAGCACATGTTGTCATTTATACTGAGTGTTTTTGGAAAGAGTAATCTCAGGGTGGTAGGTCTTGTATGATTCTTCAGCGCTTTTGCACGCACTCTCTCCACCATCATTTATATTATTTTAATTACTACCATATTTTTAATGTAGTTTTTTCTCAAATTGAACTGTTTGGAGATATCAGTTACAAGGGTTATCCTTTTAAATCTTGTAACATCTTGTTTGTGGCAATGATCGCCATAAACTTGTAAGCAAGAAGTCAAGGTATACTGTGGTGCCTTGAATTTTGCCCCAGATTCTTCCACTGCTCCATTATTTATTACCACAAAATGCATTGGTAAGTGTTATCTTTGTAGATGGAGTTTGCTGTGCAGATGAGCTGTAAGAATTGTGTAGATGCAATTTGCAATTTACTCCATGGTGTTGAAGGTGTGTAAGTTTGTGGAAAAATTGGGGATTTTTTTATTGTTTTGTTGATTTTTTTAAAATCATTCTAGGTTGTGAATAGAAGGGTTTATTTTGTTTTCTTATTTTGGGATATTGACTGTAATGTTCACTCAAGTAATTCAATGCATACATGCAGGTGGCTTCAGTTGTAGTCACTGTGTTCTGGTATAAGACCCTTCACACCTTTCATACCATGCCCCACCCAGTAGTTAAAATGTTTACTTGGAAACTTCAAGGAAAACCTGTAACCAAGTTTTGGAACTTTGTTGTGATGAACCAGTACCCAATCCTAAAGAGGGTTATCCTAACAGCTTTTAATCGAACTGTGACTACTTTTGGAAGCAGGAGGCTAATTATCCTATGGGATTATTAATGATATGTAAATTACGGTTGCTATTTTTAATCATGTACTGGTAAAATTGTGCAATATTAAATATGACTTAACATTGTTTTCGAGTAAAATATTTATATGGATCTTTTAAATACTCTATCGTGATAGTTGTATATTCTGACCATTTTTGTTGAATGGTGTTGATATTAAGGACAATCAAAACCCCTGAATATATGATAGAAATGACAGCTTAAATTAATGCATCAGGTGGTTTAACTGATAGAAAATGACTTTTTTTAGGTATCACATCATTCACAGTGGATCCAAACTCAGAGCAAGTGACTTTAGAGACAACTCTGTCAACCAGACAAGTCCAGAATCTATTAGAAACCTCAGGACGTACAGCCATCTTACGTGGACTTGGTCCAGCAGGCAAGGGCTATTTGTACACAACACTGAGCAATAAAAATTATGCAGTTGTGTGATGACTGTAGAGCATGCCATCCCTAGAAGTTCAGCAACATGTACACTGTAGTTGATCCTGTCCTTTCTCTACTGAATTTGAGTTACTGAAAGTCCTCCCACTGAATCAACTGAAAACAACTTCCTTAATGTCATGCCTCAAACTGTCTCTTAGTCACAACTATCTTGCCGTCACACTGTTAATGATCCCTATCATCATCACCACTACAAGCTTCAAATTTCTGATCTCCTCTTATAACCACCTACCCCCATTGTCATCATCATCACCACCCTGTTGAGATGCTAGACTGTGACAGTACTTACATGATTTGAAGTTCAAGACTGAGTTGTCAAACAATTTATTCACCCTTACCATCTCTTTCTTCATGATCATCACTATTTTCCTCATGGACTTTATCCTCATTATCACACTCATCTTTCCCCTTATCCTCATCAAAGCTCATTGTTAGCCTTGTTATTATTGTCCTTCTCTTCTGCACTCGTCACCTTCCTATTATATATTTTTTTTCACTATCATCATCATTACTATCCTCACTATACTGTTGGTTATTGTTTTTATTCCAATCTATCAATTGCCAACTTTTTTGTCTGATATTTATGACAAACAGATATTGTTTCATTCCACACAGGGAAAGATCTGAAGCATTTAGGAGCTGCTGTTGTGGAGATGCGCAGTGGAATTGTTAAAGGTGTCACCAGATTTGTTCAGGTATCTTAATGCACTTTTGGATGAAAAGGTTCTTTACAGCACATAGCCTAATGGCATTGCTGTTAAATGTATCTGTGTTTTTATGAGTTCCAATTTACATGAGAAACTCATTATTTGATGATGGTCCATACAATATCATATTGAAATTATGTCCTACTAGGTGGACAATGGTCAAATTCTTTATCACAAGCAGAGAATGTCCATTTGTCCATGCTATGTCCACAGGGAAAGCAAGAGCTGATAGTTTCATCTGATTACAATTTATGCTGGTAATTTTCTGATTTTTAGGTATCTGAGGATCTGTGTGTGATTGATGGCACAATTGATGGACTTTCTCCTGGACTTCATGGGCTCAATATTCATGAATTAGGAGACCTGTCTCTGGGATGTGCAAGGTTAGTTAAAAGTTATCTGTGACATTTGTGAACTGTACAATTCAGAGTACAGTATTCATGATTTACATGCGTTTTGTCAAAAGAGGAAACTATATAATAAGTGAGCATTGGTAGCTTGATGATTTGCAAGCTGAACTCTTGTTGAAAGGTCCAGGTGTGAGCCCTGGATGTTGTTATTCAAAATCTTTACTCTTATGGTACATCTCTTCACTATGGGGTGTAGACAGGTGACATTAACCATTCACACCCTAACATTTACATCCATATTCTCCATGCTGTTCTCTTTAAATTTCCTAGGGTACTGACAAGGAGACTTTGATTAACAATCAGGAGCTTCAGATCTGAAATTGCTGATCACATTCTTAATTCTTATGGCCTTTATATTTGATTCAAAGGTGATACTGTAAGGAGAAATTAGAAGCCAGTCACTCTTTGGGGTTAAAGGGTAACTAAGTTGTCAGAAAAACCTGACAAAACTTGTGATGGACTACCATTCTACTGAGGATGTGTGCAAGTACTGCTACAATTTAAGATAACCTGTTTAATTATTCAATTATGATAAAAGATACATCTTTCCCCTTAGTACTGGTGATCATTATAATCCCAGAAACTGTCAACATGGAGCACGAGAGGACAATGAGAGGGTATGTTCATTATTGCCACTAATTTTGAAAAAAATTTCACTCTGTAACCACTTTTAGAAAGTCCATTTTTGCAGTTTGTAGGGTGTGGTAAATGTTATGTGGTGACCACAAGTGCTAAGGTGGCTTAGTTGTTGAGAACCCAGTGGGTGAATGGAAGATGGTACATATGGGACCTGTCACTGGCACATTGTCTTTTGTTCCCAATCAGTAATTTTATCTTATTACTCTCAGTTTGTACAATTTCAAGAAGAAATAAATTAAGCTTAAAGACTTGGCAGCCAACTTAAGTTACAGAGGCTTGATTTCAAGTATTGTAGAATTGATTGTTGGCCCTCCCAAACTCAACCTTTGATACTGATAACCACATATAACTAAGGCCTCTAATTCAGTTAGTCATCCATACTTTTAGTGATGGATGATTAAGTTGGCCGATTTATTTGTATGTTGTATATCGAAGCATGTTGGTGACCTTGGCAACATTTCAGCTGACAAAAATGGCAGAGCCTCTTTCAGAATGGAGGACAAAAATATCAAGGTAAATCCCTTGGACTGTTCTTACATTATGTTTTTATTCTCCATCAGGTAAGAAACTTTTAGACTATGTACAGCTGTGATTTTTTCTTCTTGTCTGATAAATTGTTGATTGTTTCCTATTAGTCTTATTGGTAAGTGTACATAAGAGTTAAGAGAGTTCTGCTACTAAGCTGTAGGTTCAAATTCCTGTTGCACTTGCAGTCACCTACACATGGAGTTTCTTTCTTTTTCTTCTGTTGTGTTAAAAAAAGGAAAAAGGTCCTAAATAACCCTATAAAAAATATAGTAAAACAAAATAACCTTAAAAATGTTGAAATAACCTTAAAAATATAATTGTTAAATACACACAGTGCAAATTAAATGAACAATCAAATGCCACTCAACAGAGCAGTGTAGTTGACAATGTGCAATCATCACAAGGACCAAGGTCTGTTTACACTATAGCTTCCTGTAGTGACGTTTTTTGTCAGGTTTCTCAGTTTTTGAGGTGTCCATTAAACATGCACATTCTCAGGTTAAATGAATATGAAATCTTTTTGACCCTTAACACCCTGATATTAATATGCATATTCTCCATACTGTTCTGGGAACATTTCTTAAGGTGCTGACAAGGAGAATTTGTCTAACAATCAAGAGCTTCTCTTAGGTGGTGATCGTTTCCTTTTTACTTGTGACCTTAATGTTTGATTGAGGGTGATATTGTAAGGAGAATTAGATGCTAGTCACTCTGAGGGATTAAAGGTTTGATCAGCTATCATCTGGGAGCTGTTATGATAAATCTGCTTGGTTGATATTATTATTACATGCACATATGATTTATATGTGGGAAGTTAAAAAATTTTGAGATTTCAAGGTTTCATATTGACGTCTCTTTGATGTAGATTTTTGTATTACAAATTAGCTTTTAAAACAGAACGACGTTTCGACCTCTCCGAGGTCATTTTCAAGTTCTAGTAAATTGTAAAAATTAGCATGGTTTCAGTCCAAAAAATTATTCAACATTAAGGTTTATCTAGGATTTGGAAACACTAACGTACAAGCAATGTGGCGTTACTTCGAGGTATTATAGCGTAAATGGGGTTGTTCTACAGTAAGAGTAGTTTAATCATTTATTTTTTCCTTCCCTGCAGGTTTGGGATGTAATCGGTCGCTCACTAGTCGTACATCACGGTGAAGATGACCTTGGGCGTGGCACCAATGAATTGTCGAGGATAACTGGAAATTCCGGCCCTGGGTAAGACTTGTACCGAAAGAATCTGCAAACTTAAATTCCAGGTTCTTACACTTATTTTATTTTATGGTGTTTCCCGGCAGTGACTGAAAAGAACAGGGGCGTTCAGATCTAAGATCTCAAACGAATTCGCATTTTGATCAGCCGCAGACGGTCTCGGTCGGAATGTGAGCGTTCTTTTCTTAAAGTCTTTTTACATCGAAGTTTTACGCTTTCGTTAGTTCCTGTAAGTCGACGTTACAAGAATGATTTTGAAATTCCTCAACTGTTCACATAACATGGTCGTATAAGCTGCCCTCTGTGGCTCATTTTGACAAACAATATCGGGAACTCGTTGTAGTCCCTCCTTCAAGAACCAATTTCTTTATTTAGCGATGGGAAGTTTAAAATCTTATCGTGTAGCAAAGGAAGGGCTTTGAAGTACAGTCCTGTAACTGACGTAATATGTTTGAATGTGGATAACTGAGATACGGTTTTGTTCTTTTGCTGTTTTGGAGGATTCTTTTTCCTTCCCGAGATTGTCCCCCTTGTACGAACCTAACTCCCAACAAAGTCATCTGAGCAAGCCCCTAGAACAACTTGGCGACCACTTATTAAAATGTGTTTCTAAAACAATCTTTTACAGATTATCTTGTGGAATCATCGCCAGATCAGCTGGACTTTTCCAGAACACCAAAAAGTACTGTGCATGTGATGGGAAAATTCTTTGGGAGGACAAGCCATTGTCTGAACCAACAAGCATGCCTTCTCAGCTGTAAATTCTTGTACGGAAACCAGTGGATGTCTTGAAATCAAGAAATCTTCTAGGATATTTCATCTGTTTGGGATCAAGTTCCGTAAAAGCAGGACACAGGCAAACCAATAACATTCGCTTCTGTTTTCGCAATATCAAGAAAAAGGGCAGTTGATTTTATCTCTTGGAGTCACTTAAAAGTTAAATGATATCTTTGACGTCATAACGAAATTTTTTCCTGTCATGAAATCGCCCAAGGAAGGTTCTTAGTAGACAATTGTCTCGATTTTTCATTCTTCATTTAACACTTACCCTTTGGATCATGTCGCATCATGTGACTGAGGAGAAACAAACTGCTTACGTTCTTTCAAATTTCATATTGATAAGGAATCGAAACTCAGTTAGACCCATCCAAGCAAACATTTCAACTGAATTTCGAAACAACTTGTCACGCTTTTAGGGATGGCAAAATAACAAATCAAAACCACAAGAGTTTAAACTATTCAACAGCATTCTTGTTTATATCAGTTGAGCTCCCCAACTTTGGTAGTGTTCTGTGAGCCGTCTTAAGTCTTACTTTGACCTTCTTGGAATCTCTGTACAGATAACATTTTACCCGCACGGGTTGCGTGTTGACGTGCCCTTTCCCGTTTCCCAAGGGAATAAAATCCCTACCATGTGATCCTGAAAGACGGTTTTGTGTTATTTAAAGGAAATACAAGAAAATCTGTTACTTGAACCTTGTTTATCAAAATAATTTGGCCCGCGATGGTTGAGCACTCTCCTGCTGAGATTGTTATAATTCATCGGTTTGAAGGGAGACACATTTTGATGTGGACACAAGGCTTTTCAGAAGTTGAACCCTCTATTATTTTGAAGCAGAACTCTCTTTTTTAATGCCATATCGCCGTTTATATTTGAAAACCTGGATCACGTGTATTTTGAGATTAAAACCTTCCACAGTGGTGCACAGCACATTCCCCCAACCCTATATGTTATGTAATTCGAATCCACACAAAGTGTAATACCAGACGGTCATATAAATGAGATTGAAGCGCGTGATCTGCCAAATGCGTTGGTCGTTGTAGAGATTTTCTGTCAAGATGTTCATGTCTTGGTTGCTCGCATTTTTCCTGACTGGAATTGCCCAGTCAAGTTTGCTTGATGTCGATCAGTTGAAAGCACGAGGTAAGCATGCCAGATTATCCGTGATTTTATGAGAAGTGATTACATGGCTATGTAGTATTGAATTAGTCGTAGGAACAAATGAGTGTTCGCCCAGACAGTTAAATGCGCTTTGAGACGAACGAGAAGTATTTGGCTGGCATAGTCTAAATCTTAGCTTCCATTCTCACATAGTCCATTTCATTTTATGTTGTTTTTCGCCAAGGAGAAACCTTTGATACAAGACAAGAAAAATTACAAGCCATTGTAACCTGATATTGCGGATTAAAGGAAGAGAGTGACAGAGTCAGCCCTTCTCTTTTCAAAGGTTAATTTAATCTCAGTCCCCAGTCTCTTCAGCCGGTGATAACTGCCCATTCCCCTGCTTAATGCTCATTAATGGTGGAATGAACTCTTTTTCTGCAGAACCAGATTTTGTCGATGATGGTGATTGTGGATGCACTAAAGAACCGACTGCACAGTGTGGCTGCTGCACAAAATTTGATTTTGACCACAAGGAGCACACAGGTAGGAGTCAATAGACCTTAACTCTGTGAATCGTAAGAGTGACTGGGATCTAAGTTGTTCGAACCATATAACCCTTAATAAAGCATTAAGGTCACGAGAATAAAGGAAATTATCACCAACTAAAGAAGTTCTTGGTTGTTAAGCGATTTCTCCCTGTAAGTACCTTAGGAAATGTGAGAGAACAGTATGGAGAATATGCATGTTAATGTTAGCCATATAAGGGTTAATAAAACAGAAAGAAAGAATGGGGTAAACGAAATGTGAGTCTCTTTTAAACCAATTAAGATAAGTATGAAATTGCCTTAATACTGATTTTCGCAGGTCAGTTATGGGTTCGAGTTCAAATTTACATAAAAGTGTTATCATCATCTATCATTAAATTCTCCACCCACCGCTGATCTGCCACAGAATATTTACTGGTGCTTGTCAAGACTTCTGACTGAGAATTTAGTTTCACGTCTGAAAACTTTCATCAGCAATCTTACCGAGGGGATTGAAAAGTTTATTAAAAACGCCTGGTAGAGTTCACTCCGAGAGAAGATGACTAGAGGAGATATTTCGTTTAGGATTTCTTACTTGCAGAAAAGTGTGGTCATTGATGAAGTGTGTTTTGTTCTTTTTGTAGCCTGTATGAACATGACATTTCAAGTGGAGGAGAAAGTGAGTCATGATAATCGTTATAGATTCACTCTGTTTGCGAGAAAACCTGTAGAGCTAGTGGAGAAATTAGAAACACTAAATGTCCATTTAAAGAGTTGAAAAAAACCCCAGCTTTTGTGCTAGTAAGATAATTAGAGAAAATTCGCTCGTCCTCTACCAACTTGATCAACAAACTGTAGACAAGCTCGCTCAACTGATTTCAATATTTATCCGAATATTTAGAGTCTCCGTGCTGAGTCAGGCTCGGCATATGTGTTTTTCTCTGGTGATTGACTGAATGTTTATTTCTTAGGCGATACGATTTACGGGGACTTTAGATGACAAGGTTCTGTTCAACGAAACTCTCTCAGGTAAGGTATACATTTTCATGTTCGTCAATCACTAGAATTTGGGTTACTGAACAAAATAAACCCCTTGCGCTGTGTTTTTGTTAAATTTTCCTTACCTGTTCGCTTGACAATACATTGATACTAAAAAAGGATGCATATTCAAAATTATTCGGTCCTGACGATAAAAGGGTCGACAGTTGTATGGTAACGCCTCCATATTCCTCTGCAAAGAGGGCTTAATAAGAAAGTTAATAGACGTGTGAGTTAACTAGAGGCAAAAGTCACTTCCTAATCCCTGTTTATATATATTTTTCATTTTTTTTTTTCAGCGAGAAATCCACCTCCTTTTTGTCAAGGGGTTTGTCCACTGTCGTGCATCTGCCTTCAGTATTACAACATCTCGTACGGTGATGAGGGAAAGTGGGGAGGATGCCTGAAGATATATGCCGATCTCATTGTACCACTCTTTAATCTTGACTTTGGCTGCTTCAATCTGCCAACCCAGGAAGGCCAGGAGCAGTGGAGGGCTTCGGACAAGGAGGGTAACTCGCTGTTGCACTTTGCCGGCTCTAATAAGTCAAAGGATCAAATGTTGAACAAGACTCGGCAGTGGCTCCTAAAAATGCTTGGCAAAGACACAACTAAGTCGCCTCAAAAGAAAAAAAATCCACTTGATTTCCTTTTCAACAATCGCGTGATTGAAAATTCTGATGAGGACTAGAATTAAAGACTTACCGAACCAAACAAGTAAATGTCTGTGTGATTGACAGAATGATATTGTAATCGGTAATGACATTCTTGGCAGTCTGCTATACTTTACTATTCATTACAAATGTAAGTGGATTAGAGCAATAATAAAACTGAATAAGGAAGTGATGTGGCTCTTTGAACGATACAGAAGAAAGGCTCCATACATACACGTTAATTTGTGTTTTCATGATGGCGATGTCACAGCGGCTTAAAGTTAATATCTAAATAACAGTTGCAACCTTCAAACAGATCGGATTACATTTCAGTCTTCGAGGTAGATAAGCAAATAGAAGATCTGACTGCAATAAAACTATCTTCCTTTCTGTAAAGCCGCCCTTTGAATTGAGCACAGTCTTCACGGTTCCAGTTACTTAACCCTCTTACCCTCACCTTTGCAATAAGGTCTCTCGTGATCGGCACCTGTTTGAATATGTCACACTCGATAGATGTACACGAAGGCATAGGTGTACGAAATTTACACAGATTTAGAATAAAGGCGAAATCATAGAGATAAAAAAAGTAGACAAATAACTCCATCACTTGCCGCCTTGTTGTAAAGTACTTCCTGTACTGATGATTATCATTTGCATGGCATGAAATGAACTGCTCTCTCTTCTTTTGCATCTGGAGGCCTCACTCCTTGCTATTTAGTTTATTGGAGAACTGCCCCCCCCCCCCCCTCCCGTTGACCCACCAAACAGCCGGAAATGACGCACGGAAAGCGAAAGTGACTATTAAATATCTGTGGAAGGTCATTCTTTGTCTGGTTAGCGACATATTATTTTCTTACCTTACTGTTTTGAGAAATCTTCTTAATGTGTTTGCTGAAAGTGAAATTTCCTTTATCCGTGGTCAATGTACTTGTTCCTTTGGTGGCAAGTTTCACACTGAAATCTGTTGGTTAGAGAAACCTTTGTTTTTTTCCCCGTACTTGCCTTGATCATCAACCCTTTCATGACTAACTTCTATTTTGTTTTTGTAGATCCAGTTACAGCGAATAATCCAAATTTTGATGGCTGTGAATGTGTCAGTGGCAATTCGTCGTTTTATTGTTGTCAACCCATCTCTGTCTACCGCTTTAGTGAGTTAGGTAAGAAATTTCAAATGCACTTATTAGAAATTTCAGTAAAGACAAAAAAACAGCACTGATTGCATATACATTTTGAAGGGTCTTCTATCGATCACGCGCTGTCGTGTCTCCAAGGCGCAGCTGTTTCAGTAGAAGAGTAACTTATGACGGGGATTACGTCCATGGGAGATTGCATTCCATTGCTTTTTCACCCATTACACTAGTCTACACAGGTTATGGACTCAAACAGTACTACGAAATTATTAGCTGGGCCTAAAAAAACTCATTCTTATTTTCCCAGTTTGTGTGAATGTGTCAAGCGTGGATACACAGAATGTAAGAAACTCAGTTTTTCACTGCTAACACTGAATTTAATTTCCCTGTATTGCTTAATGAACCTGACACTTTTAGGAATTGAACGTTGAGTTTTGCTCGAATTAGGTTATACCATTCACCTTGTCTGCAGATGGAAAGTCACGCCTTACTGATACGTACTCAGGTATAGAGTTTCTTATGATGATATTGTTAAGGCTAAATTTGGTAGGAATAATTTTTTTTATATTTGCAATCCAGTAAACACCCCTTAATTTAAGGTTTTCATTTATGTCGTATGAAAATTTATCGGAACTAGAGAACAGTCAATATGAGGAAAGAGTTCAAACTTCAAAGGACTGACTTGGTACACCAACATGGAAGCTTGTTTAAATGTTTGGTAACTAATGTAGCTGTATCCACGTATGCAAAGCCGATTGCTTCTCAAAGGACATAGGTAGAAATTTCCATTGGGATGATGTGGTCGTAAACCGGCATATTACTCGGAGGGGTTTAGGTGTGACAGGTTTTGTTTTAATAAATTATCAGGTTATCTCGATCTAGGAACGGTATCACATGTACACAAGTACCTCCCTGATCACCCGAGCCCTTGATTAACTGATTTCTTTCGAACACTTGCCAGAAAAAGCACCTCAGCCATACTGTATTGAGTTTGACAACCCAGGACCAGTTTACACCTGTTTAATTTTCTACAACACAACGTTCACCAGCACACAGGTCAGCGGCTGTCTAAAGCTGAGAGTTTTGGTACAAGCTGAAATCTTTATCCCATTGAGATGTTTCAATCTTTCACGACCTTCTGATGTCAAGCAAGAGGACGATTTTACAACAAACTACATATTTTGAGTACTGAATTTTTTTTAAAAGTGTTTCTGTTTCTGAGTACCCCTTTTTGAATAGCTCTTATGTATGATGACGTCATTTACCATTTGTTCAGAAAGATTGTCTGATTGGTTTATTTTTGAGACTCATATCTTCAAGATTGAAACTCGCAGGAATGAAATGTAGACAGATTTAATCAGTACTGCTGAATGACTTTTATATTCAATAATTCAATATAAAAAAAAGGTTACCACCTTTGCATATTCTCCAATAGCCATACAAAGTAAAGAGAAATTCTGACTCGTGATTCTGATACAACTAAGTATGTACAAATCGCGATAATTTTGCCAAATACATCAATGCATTATTTTTCTTGATTTTTTTGTCTATTCCACATGTATATGTAAATGCAGGGAAGGGCATGTTACTGACTACCTCATCTGGGTTTCTGGCATCTGAGTCTGAAATCCAGCAGGGACAAGAAAGCCCATAGATACAAATCTTTTTGTAGCAGCTCTTTAATAAACAATTCCATGTAATTTCTTGCACAAAGCTTTTCTAACAATTCTTTATCAAAATCCTTGTGGTCCATGCCAGAATTTTAGAAAATAGCACTGTTGTACTGTCCCAGAACTGTTCAAATGTACAACTTAGTGCAAAATCTGGGTTCTATCAGGTCTACAATCAATTGGTGGCTTTGACATAAATGCCCTCCTAAAAGAAAAAAGAACAGGTCATTACACCAAGCCACTGGACAAGATTACAATCACTTAACAAGCAACATAAAACTAAACCCCAAAAATTAATGACAGGGTAGATTAAAGAAACCTAAAATGTTTACTAGCCATGGACATAATAAGATTAGATAGTTTTGCAGAAAAAGAAATGAATAACACCACAAGTTTAACATGTTTGTTGTTTCCTTGAAATGATAATTTCCTGAACATAGGCAAATAACAGAATGAAGTAAGACACCAGTACTGACCGTTGCCTTCCATTCATTTCCTGTTTCAGGATAACTATAACCACTAATTTCCTTTTGACCACTAATGGGCCGGCCAAACTGGTCTCCAGTTACATGCAGATAACTAAAGAGAGAAAATAAATACAAACAAATAACTAACTGTCTAGGAAGAAAAGTAAAGGAACATGCTTGACTCAGTCTTTGCCCAAAAGCTTAAAAGTTATAACCCTTGAGGTTACTCCAAGTTGCAAATTATTTTCAGTAAAATTAAGGTTACTAACTGGGTATGTAAACTTGCACATCCCTTCCAAAAAAAAAAAATTTTAAAAATTGAACATTTCCAAATATGCCAGTTCTTGAAGAGAAGGTATTTCCACAAAAGTGACTTAATTTTCACACTACACGGGGTGTGAGCTTCCTAATAATCCTTTTGAGGCAGACATCATCTGGGAGGGAGTGATGTGGTTTTCTGAAGTGATAAAGTTCTCAGTTGAATATCAATGCAAGGTCATGACCAAGAAGGGAAAAAAAGACAAGTCATGTGAATGTTCAGATGTAAAACAAAAAAACAAAAAAAAACAAAAACACACAATATCTTGACAGAAGTGACAAGGGTTGGTGGTTTTTCCAAACTTCAAAGATTGAGGAAAACCAGGTTTTTTGCCCTTGGTTTAACCAATATTTGACAACAGAAAATATGTTCATAAAGCTAACATGGGAAAAGGTACTTGAAAACTATCCCTTTTCCCAGGGAGCTTCATCTTGCTTACTGTGAACATCAGAGGTTCTGCACTTACACTTTAGTAGCTGAATGCTTGAACCTAATTTTATCCTGTCGTTCCCAAAACTTTGAAGGACAAATAACAGACCAGTTGTCCAAATCATCCCCATCTCCATTTTCACCAAATGCACTCACTTCCTGGTTATGAGAAATTGGTGACTGAAAGTGATGACTGTGAAGATTGCGTTTAGTGGCCAGGTGTTGTAATCTTATTGTGCTGCCACACTTAACAGGAGTCCTGGAAAAATAAAAATGAATATCTTTCATATCCTCTTAAAAGTACAGATTTAAGACTTTCATTACTTAGACTGTACCAGTATATTTCTGTTGACATGTCACAATAATTAACCAGTCCAAGGGTATATCACCAGATTAAGTCTAGTGAAATCTGTAATTGTTGATAAGTTTAAGAGAATGTTTCTCTTTCTGCTGCTCTTTCCCATCTACCATCCTTTTCTCCCTGCTTTGCATCATGATCTCTAATTATGCCATTACACCACTGTTAACTATAATGACTGAATGCTTAGAGTAGGTTACTTTGGTACTCACCCTCTTTTGCATGGAGAATCCATTTTCCCTCTCACAACCCAGTAGCTGTTTCCGTCATCCGCACTGTCCACTCCTGTAACAGACTAAAAGTAGCAATATTTTGTTTAATCAGCAGAAATTCTTAGTCAAATGTATACTGTAGAGATGCCGTCTACAATCGTCTGTCTTGTCATACCTACGTGAGGAAAAAAATTAAGAGAAGTGATACTGCAGCAGCATTTAAAAAACCCCATTAATGAGAGATCTAATAGAGCCAGCCCACTAAGAGTGGAAAATTAGGGTTCCATTGAAGGTGATTTTGAACCCCATGTGAAAAAAAGGATAAGTGATTAGGGTGTAGAAAGGCTACATAATTTTTAAAATAGAATGTAATTTCCAACCAAACACTGATACTTTCAAGAACTTTAGACGAACTTATGAAAGGAAATTTGTTATTTTTTCCATTTAAGACCGTGCAGGACAGCAGGGCTTTTGGTCACAACGAATAGTAGTCTCTACTTCAAAGCTACAAAACTACGTCAAAATTCGATGCTAACCCTTGGTTCGGTGAGTAATTTTTTAAAAAACCTAGTCTTCCGCTTAACATGCGTATTTCAACAGGTTGGAAACCGGGGCTGGGTTGTTCAAAGCTGGGTTAAGATAACCCAGGATTAGTATAAAATTTGATTTAAGATCTGAAAGCTTGAAGAAAAAAATTCAGCTGAAATCTTTTTGTCTTCAATTTTTTGATTGAATGCTCTGAAAATAAATGGAGAAAATTATCCTCAAACAGCTTTTGAACGGAGAAAAATAGAAACCTAGATTAAAATTTAACCCTGGGTTAACGCTAATCGGCCTTCGAACAACTGGGCCCGGAAAACCAAACACAAATCAGAAGCGTCCACGCACAGTGCATCTCATTAAAATTAACGCCTGAAGACAAGAAGTAACGCAAGGCGTCCTCTCCCGCTATCCAGAGTCCCTTTCCATATAATACACTTAAATAAAAATCGTGACATAAATCTAGGTATGTCTGGGGGAAACTATCTCTTTTCTGTTGGTCCAATTTTTTCGATGAATACCAACAGTAAGCTCATCAATTGTACTTTGTTTTGGGCATTTAAAGCGAACTTGGAAAAAAACTAGAATTTCTCGATCACAACGACAGGGATGTTACAGCAGCTTGGACACATTTTATTTTGAGTGTACACTATCTGCTGTCTTTCCAAACATTCTGCCATAAAATTAACAGAGGAACATCACAGCAAAACATGCTGAGGATATTTTCAAGAAGGGAGATCATCACATTCGCTCCAACTGACGCAGAACGTACGCTCAATCCTACCTGTTGTCCGCTTCCAGAGCCATACTTAACTTCATGGGAATGGAGTCTAACATTGTGCTTTGGATTGACTAGCTTTAAAACACTCCCACAAGTAATATATTTAAATTCTGGAAGAAAAATCAAACAGCTTCATCATACATTCTGAGTTAAAATGGTTTCAACCTGCTCTGTTTTTTAAATTATTTTGTCTACTTACTTACCTCTAGAATCTCCTTGTGAACGACCGCATAGCAAAGAAGCTATGCTCATCAACAAATAAACGTATTTTACAATATTAGTTCCCCTGACTATTCGAAAAAAGTAAAGGAAATTAGGTACTGTCACGGCCATGATGAAATTTCGAAAAGACACGCAAAGGGCATTAAACCTCGCTTTGGCTCGTCAGACTCGTTCTCGTGCATTAAATAGCTATTCCGCGGGTCGGGTGGGATGTTTGTCCGGGATGTATTATGTATTACAGTATCAAGGGATTTTGGTCTAATGGCACTTCACTGATCAAAGTTATCAAAAAATTTTACCGTTCAAATTGTGTCGCACCTTTTATCATAATTTTGTCAATAAGGTGATACTTAATGAGCATAAGTGGCATTGATTTGGGGAGTAATGGTGGTAATCTGCAAAATTTATATCAAATCTGGCACAAGGTATGGTTTTGTTTGGGTATAAATGGGCCGTGGACATCAAAGTTACCACTGCACACACCTACCTGGAAATGACTGGGGATTCCTCTGGCCAGTTAATTTTTCAGATACCCTAGATTTGACTATTCCGTAAAAAAGATAATGGCAAGGTAGAGATTACTGGTGAATGACCTGACTCTAGAAAAGATGGAAAGAAAGGAGAAACTAGATAAAAAATGGTCAGATTCCAAAGTGAGCTGATCATCTTATTGCTAATGAGCTAATAATACTGGTGAGGTTGAAATCTGCCTGAAAGTACTTTAATGAACACAAATTGAGAGCATTGCTGTCTGATGTTTACTCTATGTCAACCCTAGCTAGAACCAAAAAACATACATTTTTTTTATGATTTTAGCATTAACATATATGCACATCTTTCTCCCTTGAGAATGATCATGGAGGTAAGCCTGATTACAAACAGAGTGGGCTTCAATGTGAATTACTGACATATTGGTTGTGCACTAGCCCCATACTTCAGTTGCTGAAAAGACACATCAAAGGTAAAATTGAGGTCACTGATTTAAACCCAAATAAAGGCTTGAATTTTATGATATCGATTTCATGTTGCAACTAAATTCTATCATACATCCAACCCAACATTTTCATGAGTTCTTATTTGAAATAATTTATTTTATTTGGAATTCCAGCTAAAGGTAATTTTCATATTTTGCTTTGAGTCTCCTCAGAAAAGGGAGTAAAATAACACATGCTTGCAGTCTGCATCAATTATTAAACCATCCTCAAACTAGTTATTGTCCACTTATTGAATAAGAAAAAATATCTTTAATATCTCTTTTTCTTCATGTTTTACAGTGTCATTACTTTGCCTACATCATCCCTTTTTATAACATTAATTTGCTTTTTCCTTCTAATCTATGAATAATAAATTACAACTTTTGATATAAGTAGAAAAAAGCTGAAAAGTGAATAGTCTTCTCCTCTCATAAACCCCAACCAAAAGCAAATTGGCATTAACAAATTAAACTTTTCACACAATTTGAAGTGGAAAAAAATTTTTTTAAAGAACAAAAAGCTGTGCTTCATCTGTATCCATCTCGACACAAGAACTATGCAAAAAAAGTTTTTTCATTATTCTTGTACCAGTATGTGTCATCTGGTTCGTCTTTCTCCTTTCTGAGTTCTTTTCCTTTCCTTTTCTTTCCTCTCATCTGCTTTTTGTTTTTGCTTCTCCTTTGCTTCTTTTATCTGTTGTTTTCTCTGTTCACTTTCTTCCTTCATTTTATCTCTCTTGTCTTTCTCTTTATCTGCTACAGATTGTGTATTCATATTTTTTACCATTCCTGTTAATTTAGAGAAGTTGCGAGGCACTGTTCAAATATTGCTCTATAATGCTCATGTGCAATGACATTTTTAAATATTTAAACATGTTCTTCATCAGTTATTTGATCACTGATGCCCAGCTGGTGGGCAAGTTGACCCTTGCTGTCTTTACAAACTCAGGTGCTCTTAGTGAATAATAAATTAATACCTTGACAGTCAGAAGTGATCAACATCCAACTTAGTCTTAAATTATTAACACAAAGGCAAGCAAAGACATAATTGGCATCCACAAACTTATGGTTTAACCCAAATATACCACAGTAAAACAGAGAGGATATTAGGTAAAGGAGGATTTTTACAAGAAGCAAAAACAGAAACAAATTTTGTTCATCCATGTATGGAGATGAATCTAACCATGCCAATTATCTAGAAGTTGATAGAAATAGAAAAAGTGTATCTCACTAATCCAGCAATATAACTTTTAAAATCCATCCCTTGGCTCCAGATTACTCCACCAGATTTAAAGATAAAAATGTAAATTATCAGTGTTTGAGAATCAAAGAGCTGTTGATACAAACCTAAATCCTTCTCAGCAAAAGAACATGAAGCTTGTTCATCATCACTCTCAGTAGTGGTAAAAGGTTAAGGATGTCTAATGAGTAACATCTAACAAATAATAATTTATATCATTTAATTTTACTATCAATACTCTGGGCAAAAATTTTCACTGCAAATAATTAGTTAGTTCCATTATAAATTTCTAGAGCCAAATATTAGTGAACAACATGAAGTTTCTTTGATCAAATTCTTAAACATATTAGCATAATAGAAAAAAAAGAATAGTGTGAAAAACATGTCAAATACAATACAGAAATAAGAGATACAGAAGGGCCAACTGCAAATAAAACATCAGAAAGGACTATAGTGACATGGTTCATACCTGACTGAGATGTTTAATATTTCATAGCACTATAATGACATAACCTCTTAATGCAAGCTTGAATAACTATAAATCAATACTCCATTTTTAATAAAAAATTCTTTGACTGGCAAATTTTCACAAACCATTGGATCATATTTCCTGTAAGCATGATTTGAGGCCTTCCTTTTCCACCCTTTTCTCTGATAAAAGTGACATTCAAGCATACATTGATTAGAAGAAACATGATGTACATCTCACACATGTTAAAACAGAAACAAAAAGGATATCAGTAGTCTTCATCTGATTCATGTCCATACTGAGCAAGCAAGAGCTTCTTAACTTCCCTGTCAGCATCAGCCTGGGTGGATTTTCTTGAAGACACTGTTGAGGCTTGTTTCTCCATTATTTCAGCAAGTCTGTTCTGTTTTTCTGTTACTTTCTGTTCTGTTTGTAGATGAAGTGTAAATAAGATTTTACATCCAAACTTCATGTACCTCATTGACAAACAACATGTACCTCGTTCAAGATTTTATCAATTGAATAGCAGTTATGTAAGATCATCAAAACTCAATTACTGCATTTTCATTAAAACATAGAGGACGTCAGATTGCTTGTTCAAAACAATCAAAGAGTAAGCGAGGAAGTGAATGATAGGGGACAATCCCTCAGTAATGTAGAAACTACTCCACCTCTTTCTTCACTTGAACCCTTTGGCTGGTGTGTTAATTCAACAGATGGGTCACTCTGGGTATAACTGGATGTTTAATATTGCAGCAATTTTCGTGGGTCAGTTACTTTGAACAAAATATTTATCTGATCTATTTTAGAGTTATAAGCTTATGATGATCTGTGTGACAGTTACTTCGAAGAAGTTATTGATTTGTCTTCACTTTCATCTTTGTTCATCTTTTGCAGTCTTTTTGTTAATACATAACAAATCGACTAGTGGATGTTCTTTTAAATCTCAAACAAAATTAATTGTTTTCCTAAGGAACAGTCATTTCATGTTGATTATTATTAATTCATATTTCAAAGTTACTCCACTCGTTTGCCAAAATGATTGCCTGGTTGTTTTTCATTAGTACCTTTCTCAAGTTCCTTTTCCTGTAACACTTCTGCCCTTGATGTTCTCCATCTTTCAATGACTTCATTGCAGAGGTCGTTCAGAGGATATTGCTGCAATTTCAAAATGTTTTCACAAAGCTGGAAATCTATTAAATAGTCACAAGAATTTTGAAAAACAACAGAAAGATCTCGCCGTACCCAAGAATGGCAGCTACATAATCTCCAATTTAAAACAAAAATTCCCGTAAGATGATAGATACCAATAAGGTCGGGCTAAATTGATGGTTGAGGTTCCCCATACACGTGCCTCACGCACCTCACTGAGTATTTCTTACCGTCATTCCGTCTAAAATACCCTTGAGTGCGTCTTTGCGATCTTCGTCCGTATCCTCAGAATCTAGTACTCCTGTGATATAGCTTCCAAATACGTCTTCATCTAGGCCTAACTGTTTCATACGAGAGCTAAGCCATTCTTCAAACGCCTCTTCTTGTGTTGCTCCGTCCGCCATCTTGAGATCCTGAGCAATTCCGCTTCCCACCCTGACTGCGTCTTCAGGTTCCCGAAACCTCACTAGGGTGACATGCTGACCTGTAAAGAGTCCCGTCATGTCATCAAACATCTGAAATAAACGCTGTATCAAAGTCAGTTAAAAGTCTACAGGAAACACCTCATTTTGAAAACTTTAGAGCCTATAAAATCTTTATAAGACTGATGAAGAGCTAATGCTTGACGCTACAGCTGTAGAAGCTCCTCACAATGGTTTATTTACATTATAAACCAAATTATCTCTTTAATACCTACCTTCATGGGTGCTCAGAATTAGGCATTACCAGGAGTCTATCACTGACTAAAAAATCAATAACACCTCCTTAGTATTCCATCAGTTTAAAACTTGAGTAGCTCCCCCATGCATGTAGAATGTTTGTGTTTTCATTTTCTCTTATTTAGCCAAGGGAGGTATGGGTGAAAGATGTTATCAACAGACACATGTAGGATTGTCTCTAACCGAGAAAGTCTTTGTTCTTAGTCATAGCCATGGAAGAGACTTACATACATGGCTAAGATACCGGAACTCAGTTCTGTAAAAGCCATCAAATGGACAACTATGACACAATTTGAGAATTATCACAAAACAAAGCCAAACCAATACCTTGTTATATGCACACATGAAGCAACTCTCAACTCTTAACCCTTAACCAACAAATGGCTCTGTAGACCCCTAAAAATTATCATTCATCTTTTCAATATTTATTTCAAAGCTTATTCACAATGATTATTTGTATCAATACAAGTATTTTTGAGCATAATGACAATCCTGCTTGTAAGAGGATTTTCCCCAGTTTCTCTCATGGGTCTTGTTGTTTGGCACCTTATTTGGAGAGGCATGAGTCTATAGAATCTGTCTAGTGTGAGGCTATATCTGATGCAATCGAAAGGTAACTTTTCAAATCATTATTTTAGCCTCATTTGATGTTATTTTCATGATGAGGAGACGGAGTCCATGTCTCAGTGGCACAAAAGTTCTGTGAAATTTCCGATCCGTTTGTATCTTAAATAGTAGATTGAAAGTATTCTTGTTTAATTGACCCCTTAAAAAAAGGTTCTGTACAATTGCCAATTTAGTCAAAACTCACAAGAGTTTCTTTATTTAAAGTAAAATAGAGATCCTCGCCATGGTTTCGTTATTGACAATCCTGTTGTTGTTCTTGAGGTCGCTTGCGGGCGAACTTGCTGATGACATGGCATATATGATGCCTTCTTTATCTAGATAACGTATTGAGAACACTAATGTTATCTTCATCTCGACCGTCACTAAATCTCTTAACTAATCTTTATCATCCTCTGGCATTCGCTAAAACCCAAACCCACACAGAAGCATCACAACCGAGGCCCAATAGGAATATCCATAGAGGAATAAACACCACGAAATACGATGCAGTTATGATATCCTCAAGTCTGCAACACAGTATAATAATAAAACTAAGTTTTGCAGCAACCAGGAACAAGAACCAAAACTTCCTTGCGATGGTAAAACGATTCGGGTCTACGCCATCTTTTAAGTGACGACAAATTCGAAGCATAATGTAAAAAATCACTAAGCAATCAAAGATCAGAAATGGTATGAAGATGATGAACCAGAACCAGTCTGTTTCTTTATCCAGTCGAATGACTAAGAAGATTAAAAAAAGAAGAACAACACTCCATATGCCAAGAACTCTGTAAAATGGAGTATTCGCCATGTTCTAGGTACACCTCAAGATCCAAGTTACAAACCAAAAAACTGTTATGATACCGCTGGTTATAAGCACAGTGGTTTCCATTTTGGCTGATTTCAATCCTGAGCCCACGAAACTTTGGCTTCTTTTCAGCGGTATAACCACCGAATAATAACAAGGGGCTAAACTATGTTACAGTCCTCTCAGACGCCAGCGAACGCGCCAGCATTAACTCGCCACGTTGCTGGACGTTCATCAGCGGACCGCTGGTGTGCAACACTTACTTGTTGGTTGGGGATATTTCAATAACAATTGATCATTCGTCAAATAAACTCAGAAAAAGCCTTATTCAGAAACAGACGCAGCCGTCAAAAATTACTGTTAGTACGGGAAATCCTTGAATATAATGGAGACTTCAGCCGAACAAACTGAAGAAATCGAAGCGTTAATAGCTATTTATGATCAAGATTTTATTGTCATCGACGAAGCTAACAGAATCTATGAAATCCGCATTTGCCACCAAAGTGATTCCTGGTGGTCAGCTACTCTGCAAGTCCTTTTACCGCCACAATACCCAGACCGGGTTCCCCCTGTATTCGAAATTCATTCCGCCTGGATGAGTGATGCTGATATGTTTGAAGCCTCAGACTTGTTATATACCATTTACCGAGAACATCAAGGTCAGATTATAATTTATCAGTGGGTAGAGGCCTTGAGGACTTTCATTGAT
Organism: Pocillopora damicornis; assembly: GCF_964200805.1. Classification (NCBI taxonomy): domain Eukaryota; kingdom Metazoa; phylum Cnidaria; class Anthozoa; order Scleractinia; family Pocilloporidae; genus Pocillopora; species Pocillopora damicornis. Next base: position 24,667,809 of record NC_142670.1, on the reverse strand, counting down.
AAAAAATTTAATGATCAAGAACCGATTGATGCCAAAGGATCGAGAAGTGATGTTTCCCTTAAATATCACGGTAAGCCAATACTTTTTGTCCGTTTTTATTGGGAGGTAATAATTACAAAGAAAGATTTTGGAAGCTAAGAGTAGGGATGATGCAATTACTCGATATTATTTCTTAATTTATGCATAGGCAAAGCCCACAGAATGAAATTTCTTTGTTTGCGAGCCTAGTTGGAGGTGGCTTGAATTAGTTTCAGTAATTAATATAACAAAAGTGATCATAATAGATATCAAAAGGTAAGTATACAAAACTGACATGCATGAGTGATGCATGTCAATTTGTTTTAATTTCAAACATCTTATTTTGAGAATTCTAATTGCGGTGCCGATGAAATCCTCTTAAAGCTTTCACATCAACAATTTTTAACTATGGCGATATCTCTTTCTGTAGTATTCAATTTTCAGGCAAAGCCCCTCAAATTCATTGGAACATTGCACTTCAAAATAAATAATTTGATTCAATATTTAGAGTAGTCTACATTAGAATTGATCCACTTTAAGTTTGTAGATAAGGTATGTGGGGAAATTATGGTCATTCTAGAGACTAATAGCAAGACTGTGATATTGATATTTCTGTGTAATGTTTTTGAGACTTACAACTGTAAGGGAAGGTACGTTTTTTCTTGGGGGGGGAGGGCTGGGGAATTTTGGTATTTTTTTCCAAAAGAAAGTGTTGGCCCTCCCTCATGTTTTGATTAAAAAACTCCTGACCCCCCCCCCCCACTTTTAAGGTGACTGACAAGTGTGACCCTCCCCTCACTACCACATGGTATGCTCCATGCCATAGAAACCTCAGAACATTTTTCGACATTTTGCTTGTATTTTGCTTTGGAGCTACTACAAAAGGCTAAACAACGAGTTGAAAGAATTTTCCCTCGCCAAGGAAATGCTCTCAAAAGAAAGTCAAGAAAGCAGAAGCAGAATCGCCGCAAAGCCGATAAATGCAAATGCCAATGCTACGCAGAAAATGAAAAGTCAATTAAAACAAGAATTTTAAACATTGATGAAGAAACTCTGAATGACGAAGACTATGTAATAGATCATGGAGATTTGGAGATGAGGGTTGTGAAGGCTCATATTGGCAGTAAGATTTTGACTTCAATTGTGCAGGAAAAACAGACAAACATTCCGCTAGCCTCTGACTCAAATCCAGTGACAGTGACAGCAACAGGGTAGAGGGCATTGTTGGATCTTCTAGTAACTCTTCAGAGCTTAATGACTCAGGAGATCAGGCAGTGGATAGACAACAGCTGGAACAAGAAACCATACCCGAGTCAAGTACGTCACGATACGGACGGAAAAGGACATGAGTACTCCGAGAAAATCATGTGCCATGGAATAATATACATGTAGACACCCAGTAACCTTATAAAACTAGTATCAACACCGAATTAAAAGAAACAAGTTGAAAAGAAAATACTTAGTCTGTTAAAGAAAAATGGAAAATAAAATCACAAAAATTTCCATTAAAAATTCTGGAAAAGGTGTGACCCTCCCCTTGAATAGCTGAAAAAGAGGGTATGGCCCTTCCCCTTTGGTGCTCACTTTCACTGATGACCCTCCCCTCTGAGGCCCCAGCCCTCCCCCCCCAAGAAAAAACGTACCTTCCCTAATACAGATCCTCGTTTGCAGCGTTGACTGTTTTTCTTTTCTTTTTTTTTTGATCATATAATCTGACTTAGGTGAGAACATCAAATTATCAGAAACAATTGAAGATGGTGATTCTGAGAAGGATCAGACAGCAAATCTCAGTTGCAATGGTGAGGATGCTTTGAAATTAATCAGGAGTGAAAGATCAGACCTGTGCCCAGAGATTACTCATGGGGAACCTTTTACAGACAGGAAAAGTACTTTTCAAGCGCATCTTGCTCATGTTATAATACTGGATCAAGTTTCAGGAGTACTACAAGAGTTAAAGAAAAACCGGAAAGTAAACAATGCTACCCACAATGTTATGGCATATAGAATATTTTGTAAGGACCGAAACTGTTTTCTTCAAGACTGTGATGATGATGGTGAGGCAGCAGCGGGCTCAAGACTTTTACACCTGTTACAAATATTAAATGTCAGAGATGTTGTTGTTGTGGTAACCCGTTGGTATGGTGGGATTCTTTTGGGGCCTGACAGATTTAAGCATTATAACAACTGTGCACGGAATTTAATGAAAGATGCAGGCCTCATAGATATCAGTCCACAGTTTAAAGAATCAAAACTCAAAAGTAGATTTAAACCAGGGAAAAGACAATAACGAGTTAGATCCCATTGCTGTTTGGTGGGTCAATTTTATGTAGATTTGTGTAAATTGTTGTTATATCTTCCACTTTCCTTCGGGTGTCTTAGGTACATATGTAGTGACAAAATTTCATTTGTACCCATATTTTAAAGAAAGAAATTGTTGAGATAAATATGTATGCCCACAAGTCAAACTGACGATAAGTTTGATGTTGTGTCAGTTTTGTAGCAGCCTCGTGTCATTAAAAACTGTGACTGAAGAACATGTTCTTGCTTGAGATAACTTCAAGGTGATTCCTCCGAATTGCACTGGGCATGAATTTCACATAATCAGGCAAATAACTACGTACATGTTCCAAGAACATGGTATTGCTTTTCAGTCAATGGACTATGTAAAGATGGTCTTCAGCCCTTGAACTAGCACAATGAACTATGTCGTTATTGTGTAATTTTGGCATGCAAATTATCCCCTGTAGATTGCAGAAAATAAAAATTATATTGGGTGAAAAAAGATGTGGCTAAATGTATCCACAATGGCTATTACTTTAAGATGCAAGTTATTACCTGAGAGCAACAACTTGGGGAGGGTTTTTGAGTTAATGTTGTTTAAAATTGCATTATTTTCTCACAAACTATATTTCACATTGTTTTATACAGTTGAAACGTTTTACATATCATATGTCTTTTCATGTTTTTTTTAAAAACCCCTTGCAGAATTTATTGTGAATTGATGAATGGCTGTATTTCATTAACCTGAACAGAGACAATGGAAGTCACTTGATGATAACTTCTGTTAGGTTTTAAGCTGTACAAGTATGTTGCCTGAAGGGAAATTGTTTCAGTTTAAAAACAGGCATTGATTTCGACCATCATGGTTTTAAATGGGGTATGGTTTGCAAGCAATCCTCAGCAGGGTAAGAATGGATAGCAAAGAAAAATAATTGCAAAAATGTAATGCTTAATTTGCCTTCAATAAAGCTACTAGGAAATTTGTATCAAAAATGACAGAAAGTGAGAGGGGATTTTAAAGGCTGGTGTATGAAATGGGTGTGGAAAATGGCATGTTTTGGTTGGAAATAGGATCAGGCTTTGGAGTACTGAGAATTACACCCACACTTAGAATCCTATAGAGCATTTCCCTCAGGATGTGGTGGTAGCAATAATTAATTTAAAATTATCAGCACACTTACTCTATGTGGCAGTTTATTGACAAGAGTAAAATATTTGCTATACCTTTGAAATTTACTGATTGTATGGACACTATTACTAGTGCTGTGTTTTTTGTTTGCACAGCCCAGATGTTAACTCCAAAATAAAACATGACAAGATTGCTACTGAACCTCAAGCACTAGGAACAGTTTGGAGAAGCTTTTTACTTACTTCCAATTCTCCATATGAAAAGTCACATGTTGATCTTGACAGTAACCTGCAACTCATTACCATTATTAGGATTCGACTGCAGCTCAACGGTAAATTTGTGTCCCCCAAAAAATTGGAAGAGTGTATCAGTTTGAGAGCCAGTACAGTGAACATGTCACTTTAAAAATTCAGCCAAAGTATAAAGGTCAGAAAAATCTGTAATTAAAACCTAGAGTTAAAACTTTTGCGACTTAACTAACAGGAGTCCTCCTTACATTTAGTCGTTTCCTTGTTACAGTTAATAAAAGAAATAAAAAAATAATGTTCGCTACTTCCCTCTAAGAAAATGTAAAATACTTTTTAAAACTGATTCCTAGCAGAAATGTTTCTTCAATATATATCTGTATGCTTTATCAGCCCCTAATAGATTTAAATGAAATACCTAATATTTAAGGGGCAAAACTAACTTGTTAATAGAAACATCCCCAATAGATTTAAATGACATACCTAATATTCAAGGGGCAAAACTAACTTCTTAATAGAAACATCCAAAATTTACTCTTACTCTGATGTCTTGTACAGCTCATTTTATTCTAACTAAGTCAAAGTGGGATATTTCCATGAAGAAGCTGCCTACCTGGTTTAATCCTGTAATTTGGTTTCAAAACCACAGAGATAAAGAAGGAAAAAAATGCTGCTAAAATATTGATATCACACAGCAGAGAGCAATCACGATTTATGACTAGTCAAACCTACTTCACAGCTTCTAGAATAACATAATTTTATTGAATTCTTGTTAAACAGATGACAGGCTTACATGACTTCTGGAGCTTCTTCAGCCTTTATTCTCTAAAGCATCAATTAAAAATTGTATTCTTTGAATGGCTGACTTGCGAGCCACTCGTACATCTTCTAATCCATCTGTCTGTACTTTATCAAGATCCAAAATCAGTTTTGTTAGTTGTTCATCAAGATAAATAAACTCTCTGTCACCTTTAAAAAAGCAATATCATTAAATATATAATCAATCAAAGAATTAAGAATTGAAAGAGTCTCAAAATTGATGCATCATTATCTTTTAAACAAATAATTTGGAGAGTTTGTTTGAATTGAAATTTCTCTTCTATTCGAACCCAGAGATATAAAAAATATCTTACTGAGTTTGAGGTCTGTAACGTAAGATACTGATCCAGTGTCTGCTTGGATTTTTGTACCAAGTGCTTTGCACATGAACCCTAAAGCTGAGGGGAAAAAAACTTGGCCAATAACTTACAGGGCTGACCCTGCACTTGGTTGGCAAGAGGTATATACTGGTAGCAATCCTCTCTGGAAGTCCTTCAGTTAACTTTGCAACAAAACAATTTAAGACAATCCTGATCTCCAGCTGTACATTCAACTGCTGGGAATCTTTAAATGATGACAATACAAGCACCTAACCCACTTATCCTCTGATACGAGCTTGATCTCAAGTTATCTAATACAATTCACAATCCACATGTAACTGAGTTGAGAAATCAAAAGGAAGACAAAACAATATTTAACTGACCTCTGGTTCCTGAAAAAGATAAAACTCTTGGTTCCAATTCCTCTGCATGACAAAGCAGTGTATCGATTGAATTAATTTTAGCATCTGATAAAGGTGACCTTCGTGTTGTGTATTGACTCCGAGGTTCAGGCTGGTGATAACCTGAGCCATACATCTGAGGAGCTGACTGTGCATAGGTTTGTCTGCCTGGGAAGCCTGGTTGTTGACCCAGGTTTGTGTATCCTGAACCAACTGCATAAGAATTAGGAGGGTAACCAGGTGGTGGATGTTGGGGTTGTGACTGCCGCATCATTGACTGTTCAGTTGCATATGACACTGGAGGAGCACCTGGGTAAGGAGATGTGTGACCATACACAGAGGTTGGGGCAGGATTTGCAAATGGAGGAGCCCATTGGGTAGCCTGGGATGGAGCAGTTTGAGCATAGGACTGAGTTCTTCCATCTATCATTTGTAGTGGTTGTCCCACAGGAGTTGGGCCATAGCCTTGATTTTCTTGTTTCACAGTTCTATTTCCTGGGATACTTTGTGTATGAGGTGAGGAGTAATTATAATTATTTTGGTATGGTTGATGATGATGATGATAGGATTGTGCTCCAGGTGACTTTGGTTGTACAGGGGAGGGTGGCATTACTTGCTGCTGTTGCTGGAGCTGTGAAGTAGCAGCACCCACTACAGATGGTATTGGTGGCTTTCCTGAAGGCTGCACTTGATTAGGAACCTGTCCTGGTGTCTGATAGGCTTGATACCCTCCTGGTCCTGTTGCCTGCATTGTCTGAGCATTAGGTTGTGGTGGACCCTGGCCTTGATTCTGAGGTGAAGGTTGATATGGTCGTACCTGGTATGGTTGACCAGGAGCTGATGTTGGAGTTTGGTATGCTTGGCTTGTTCGCGAGGGAGGCAAGGGACTCTGCACAGGCTGACCAGGGTAAAGTTGGCTTGGATTCAAAGACTGAGGTTGATAAAACTGGTCAGGATTTGAAGCAGGCATCTGATATGGTTGACCTGGATATGGTGTTGCTTGATATTGTTGACTTGATTGACGAAGAACACCGGGTTTTGCTGACCCACCTAAGGCCGACACAGAATTAACAGCAGGGAATTGATATGCCTGACTGGTGTTCTGGGATGAAATTTCATAAGTTGGACCAGCAGCAGACATTGGTATCTGATATGGTTGACTAGAATCTGACCTCTGAATCTGCTGTGGTTGGCCTTGAATCATTGGCTGTGCCTCATAAGGTTGTGAAGGACTTGGTCCTGGTACTGAATAAAGCTGTCCTCCAGGAGCCATCTGATTTGGTTGACTGGGGATCACTCGGTTTACTTGACTAGATGACATTTGGTTTGGCTGACCATGTGGCATTTGGCTTGGGTGACCATGTGGCGTTTGGTTTGACTGACCAGAAGGCATTTGGTTTGGGTGACTAGATGGCATTAGATTTGGCTGACTGAAAACCATTTGACTTGGCTGACTAGATGGCAGTTGGCTTGGTTGAGGAAGTGGCATTTGGCTTGATGGAGCTGGAGCTTGGTTTTGTTGATTTGATAATATCTGACTGGATTGACCAGGTAACATGTGATTTAAATGACCAGGAGGCACTTGGTTTGGCTGGTCAGGTAACACTGGGAAAGGTTGACCAGGGTTTGACACTGGGCTTTGAGAAACTTGCCCTGAAATAGGAGGAGGCATTTGGTAGAGTTGACCTGGAGACGATGGTACTGGTGTAGAGTATTGCTGACCCGACGGCAACTGGAATGTTTGGGATGGATTCTGGTTTCCCAAGGATCCGCCAGGTCCCTGTCAAATAGAAAAGAATTTCAGTTCAGTGAGCAATCCACTGCTGAGAAGTGGTAACCATGCTTTTCACTCCAAAGTGAAAAATTATAGGATGATTCATGATGATTGTGTTTGATATTCCTAACCCTAAACCTAAGTTATACTTACTAATGCAATCTCAATTTCTCTTTAAGAAATTTAACAGGTAGTTTAATTATCTTATAATTCAAGGAACTAAATACTGGAATCAAACTATGTCCTGTTTGTGCTGATTCATGAAGGACACATCTTGCATCATTGGTATAAATCATGGTATGCAAGAAAGCTCTTGACTTCTAGTATCAAAATATTTTAATTATGGTCACAACTGTTCTGCTGTGGCTGAGTTTAGATTTTCTTGACTTCCACTCATAGCAAATCAACCACCATAATAAGAACTGTGCAGGTTTTGGTAAGTCATTGTCAAGTGTTATTGCAGGATGGAATTTGGATGTTCTAATCTTGAATAGCCAGTCCATTCAAACTACATCACATTTGTGATCACACAGAGGAGAGGATAGTCTATATTTGGTTTCAACTCCAGGTGCTACAGCAGTGTGGCATTGTGAAAAAAATCCATCACTAATCTATCACTTACACAAAGTAATAAAAATATACATGTTTTGTAGAACATGCATGCAGAATCTGATAAAAATGTTTGATGAAAAAAAAAAAAAATGGTGCAAAACAAGCACATGCCATAAAATTTAGGCCATGTGGTTGTTCCAGTCTTTTCATTTCTCTCCCACTTTTGTGTTGCGACAACAACAGTTTTGACTATAACTGATGTACTTCAATCAATCAATCAATCAATCAATCAATCAATCAGTCAATCAATCAATCAATCAATCAGTCAATCAATCAGTCAATCAATAGGTCGATCATTTTATTTAGTGATGCAGGTTACAAAAGTGGCAGCCATGAGGCTGATGTGGACCTACAATTAACTAATAAAATGTAAAATAATAAACAAAATAATTTGTAAAATCACCCTATGGTATTAAAATTCAGTACAAGTCAATAAAATGAGGTTCATTGACAAAGTAAAGTTTCAAACTAATCTAGAAATTTATGTACAGTATAATAATACCTAAAAATATACAAAATCTTGGGCTTTCATAGCTATTATGGGTGCTTCGAATAAGAAGCTATTTATGTTTTGTGAGAGCCTATGTAAAATGTTTTTTAAACTGTCTTTTGGAACATTTGCATTAAAATTTACCAACCTAGTTATAAAATTCCAGATTACAGGGTCTCTGTATTGAGCTGATTCCTTTCCCACTTTGTACATCACCCTAGGGATTTCAATCTGTAACCCTCCCCGTTGTGATGTTCTGTTGCCTAACTTCAAATTAAAAGGGGGTTATAAGACTTTATCATTTAAAATATCAAGGAAATCTGAGCATGGAGGTTATTAAGGAAAAGAAATATCACAGACTTTGAAGAATATCTGATTACATGAAGTTCTCTTTAAAATCCTTGGAAGACATCCTTGCACTGCAAGACACTTTTAAGTTAGTGTAGCACTTCTTAATAAACCAATGTCAGGACTCCTCAAACACAGCTCCAGCTATAAGCCTGGGTTAAATTTCCTCTTTCTTCAGAAAAATCACTTCAGTCAATCTTCAGCATGCCAAACTCAACTCAACAGTATCTTTGGTCAACAAGGTCTTTTACTTGTTTGATTATTACTCTTGCCAGGAACTTTCCTTTCAGTATAGAGTGAGTAAGCTAACCAAATTAAGACCATTTTGACAGAGAACAAAAACTTTCAGTACAAAGGCATTGCATTTCATGTTTTAAAAAGTCTTGGGAAGGGCAAGATCTACATTAATTTTTTTCTCAGTTCGTGAGCGGGCAGTATTCTACAAATCCTGCAATCTGATTGGTTACAAGAGTGGGCAGTATTCTCCCCATCCACCCAGCATAATGGGTGGTATCTGATCCTTTGCGTGATGAGATTACATCAATTGCGTCTTTGCAACTTTTCATTTACTAATTTGATACTTATCATGTAAAGTTTTCACTTTTTACAGTAAATATTAATTTCAGCATGGACTCAGACCACAGTGAGAGCGAGTTTTATTACCCTGATGCGGTAAAAAAATTCAGTGACAAAGAAAATATTGATTCACAACAGAAAGAAAACCAAGAAAAGGCTCAGTTTATGATGGCGAGTGTGCAAAAGTATATTTTAACACAACGTCCAGAAAACATGGTGAAAAAAACAGAATATGACCTACACATTTGGAAAAGATTTTTTCTTGAGGTGGGTGAGGCCAGGAAAATTGAAGAGATACTGGCAGATGAGCTCAACATCTTGATATGTCAGTTCCTGATGGAGATAAAGAAGAAAGATGGTGGATCATATGGGCCGGCAATGCTACAATCATTTCAAAGAAGCTTGCAACGATATCTAAACAACAAGAACTCCAAACTGAACATTCTCAAAGACCAAGAATTCTTTAAGTCCAAGGAAGTTCTTCTTTCTAAAAAGAAACAGCTGGTTTTTGAAGAAGCAAAAGGAAATTGCCCTCATGCTGCAAAAGAACTATCCAATGCCAAAGAAGATTTGTTGTTTCACACCAGTGAATTTGGTGCTGAAAACCCTGAAGCCCTCCAATGCACAGTTTGGTGGTTTTTGGCACTGCACTTTGGAATCTGTGCCCAAGATGAAAGCAGCAAACTAAAATGAGGCATTGTTCTTCAAACAGACAAGGAAACGTGCAAGGAATTTCTGATTTGCGAATCAGAAAGAGGATCCAAGACCCACTGCGGCAATGGTGATACACGAGCATTTAATCCAACCATGCAGGCAACAAACAACAAACGTTGTCCTGTTTTCTATTACAAGGAATTCAAGAGTCACTGTCCAGAAGAAATGAATAGCACTGACAGCCCGTTTTACTAGGCCATAAATTATTGGCGACAACCTGGCAGCAACATCTGGTACATGAGGGCACCACTCAACAAAAACAAGATTGGTAAGCTGATGAAAACAGGTGTGCAATCAGCAGGCCTGCAAGGAAATTTTACCAACCACACAGTTCGAAAAACTCATACATCTTGCCTAATGGATGCAGAGGTTCCTGTAAATTTGAAGAGCCTCGATTCTTACAAAGCAGCGTCTGCCAACCATCAGCGGAAAATGTCCTTAATTTTAAGCCACTCCAGCCAAGAAAGCACTCAGACATCAACAGTATGCATCCACAAGAACTCCACTTTGTCGGTGAATCTTTCCAAAGATGTCAGTAAATCAAGAGTTTTCTCAGGCGCTTGCATCGGGAAAATTAAAGGCTGCACCTTCACGTTCAACATTGCCCGTGAAAAAGAAGAAAGCCCAAAGTCCATGAAGCCCAAGAAAAGAAGAATTATCATCAGCGATAATTCAGATTCTGATTAGTTAACTGAACTTAATCCACTGTCTTTGGAAAATATTTCCTTTGGATCCTTTGACTTTTTTCATTGAAGATTTCATTATTGCAGATTCATTTAGCTTGAATTTGTTTTCCACGCTGACAACCAGAACTGTTGTTTGCTAAAAAATGCGCATGTGATTTGTCCCTATGCGCTCTTAAATCGACAGGTGTCAGATTGTGACAGATACTTTTAAAAAAATGTTTTGAAGTTTTCTTGGAAGCCTTTTAAATCACCTTTTAATATCATTATGCAAATAAATATGTTTTGATGAAACCACTCTCTTTCATTTGCATTGCCCTTGTTTTCTCTACCATCTACTCACACAAAAATTGTTCCGTTTATGGAGAATCTTGCCATAATTATAGCCCTTTATCATTCAGATTCTTTTCAAAACCATTTGTTAGGTTTTAGAAAGAAATAAAAATGTTATTCACCATCCAAGGTTGGTCTGTATTGGGAAAAACTGTGCCCTCTGTCTTATGTACCGCCTGAGGCCTATGGCCTGGTGGTATCCAAGATAGAGGACACAGTTTTTCCCAATACGGACTTCCCATCTGGTGAATAACATATATGTAGTTACTTAATCTTGTTAGGAATGCAGATCATGCCTCAGAACAGCCTTCATTTTGCTCAGTTTTCCATAGTGCTGTATTTTTCAAAATAATCTTCTCAAATATTATTATTTCTGAGACTATTCTGGGGCTGTAAGATTATACTGTAAGAGTTAAAGAGGTCTGCTTTTATTCTCCCATTGTTTAGGTTCATGCAGGTCAAATTTTGTATTCTTTAGTGAATTTGTATTCTTCTGCTCTACTCAGCAAACTGAGAATAAGCCAAACTGTTGTATATATACCTTTGTTGTGTTACACTAACACAAACAAATGGCCAATTTGTTTAACATCACATTAACAGACCTTGGTTTTTAATAGGAAAGTTAACAAGAGTGAAAATAACTTGGCAAGAATCAACAAGACACTAGCTAGACTGGCTGTAAACATGAATACGGATTTATCAAAAAATTCCAGGAGATGAAGGAGATTTAGTTGTTACTAGTATTGAAGTTGATATCTGGACCAAGTGAATGGTTACTAATATCATCTGCAGATCCCTTTCACTACCTTGTAACTTGTACCTGGTGACTTTCATACATTTTTGAAAGTCACTAAACCATAACACATCAACAGACAACACATTGCGCCAAAACTTGTTCGGTCTTTGAAGATATTTATTGCTGTAAAAGAATATACTTAGAATTCCACTTCCGTGAAAGGTATCAGAATTGTAAACAAATTCTGGATCAGCCACACAGGTAATACGTAATACAACACGTCACTATGACCAAAAAAATGCCTTAAATTTCACAAAGTTTTCAATTAAATGAAGAGCAGCTGAACTAACACTTCTGATCAAATGTGTTTAACGACCAGATTTTTCAAGAGCATCTTAATTTTGACAAATATTCCCTCAAGTAACACAGGAAAAAATGCAGTACAACGACATTGTCTAGGTAACGATATGTGTTACCAACCAATTTATTGCGTTTTAGCTCAGCCAAAATATTATAAAATCAGTTTAAGTGATCTGTTTTATATAAATTCTTCGCTATCAGACCCACCAACATTGTTGACATTTCAGAACTACTCAAGCTAGACGTCAGCTATTAAAGCATACAAAATATCCATTTTCAATTAGTTCGAAGAAAAGCATTTTGTGACCATTTTGAGTCACGAAAACCAAGATCAAACTCACATGCATCATCAATAGTACACCTAGCACGGTGTTAAACAGCATTACTAACCTGATAATGTTTCTGCCTTACTCTCGGATCTTCCCAAGATGTTGTCCGCGTCTTATGATCGATGAAGAATGGTTTTCCAGAAGTAGGGTCCACTTTCATCTCCCAGCCTTGAGGGAGAGGCGGATAACCAGGTGTACAACCTTGATAAATTTCCATCTGATGGCTATGTGCTGTAAAGCTCAATGCAAAAGAGCTCTTCCGTCAATATTTTCAGAAGATAAATGAGTGGCTTCCACAACGTCATTAACGTCCGCCATTACACCTTGCTGATCGCAAAGAATTATGGGTCTATTACAGGTTATCTATGAAAGAGTTGGTATTCCCACACCCCGCCTGGAAATATGTTTTTTGTCTGTTGTTGTGTTGCTGTTGCGGCAATTTTTTTCCACTCTTTCGTGAAGATATTAGCCATATCAGGTTCAGCCTTAAACGCTAAGTTACATTTTGTAAACAAGGGTGAAGTAAAATTTGTAACTATTTTCTGATTTCAGAAAATTACTAGAGTGGGAAGTGGACCCTCCGCTTTGCCACTACACCAGCAAGTCGATAACTGAATTCTTAGCCGATATTTAAAATAGAGAAGTATGTGTTGTAAATCTTTAGTGAATACAAAAGCAAACCGCATATAAATTGTAACAAAATCCAAGATGTTTCACTCTGGAGAGCGGGGCTAGATGTAGACGGCCTCAGGGAGCCTTTAGCTCTTGCCGGCTCGGTCGCGGGTGTAATCAGGAGGAATAGTTTCGTTACGAAAATAGGTAAAATATAAGACCTTTTCTTAGGGTTTTCTTTCCATCCTAAAAAATAGTTGTTTGGGGATATCCATTACACCGGTCAGCTATGGACGGGAAGGGGTGCAGAAACGAAAAATTTTCCTAAAAATGTAAGTTTTTTCCATTATTTCAATGGTGGTCTCACTTACAATAATAAAAATCGCTGAACTTAAAAAAAGGGGTGCAGAGACGGAAAATGTCCATTAAATCCATTCTTCTAACGTTGATCCCGGAAATACCAATAAAAATCGCTGAACTTAAAAAAACTCACTTAACTTAAAGAACTGGAATAGAGCTCTTCGTCAATATATTGTTAGAAAAAATCATCGAGTGTTTTAAGTTGCAAGCATCGTAGCAAATTTATGCAGAGTCCTCTACAAACAGAATGGATAATCTGCTCAATAACCTATTAGTCAAACGAACACATATGTACTGTGTAGGTCTGAGAGCGTTTAAACTTCGTAAAGCGTAATGATCAGCTCGGTGCGGGGGTGGGGCTGGGGAACCCGTGTGGGATATTAGAAAAGCTGTTTTCGAGCCTTTTTCTGGTTACCCTAGTTTCTCAGGTACTGATACTTCAGTCTGCTGTAGAATCTCGAGGGAGAGTAATCTCCAAAAATTCGCGGGTTCTTGGTACGAAGATGTAGGGGGTTATTGTCCTGCAAATGTCAAGTCCAGAGTGCACTGCGTCGTGTTTGCTCTCATGTTTTGCTCCACCCTTGTTCGGCTGGGAGCGTTGATTATATCCTAAGTTTTATCATTCGAAACTTAAGTTTTCTTTCAGCTCATTTGTGCTCGCAGGTGCTTCTGTGACCGCACTTTTTTGCGAAACAGTGCTTAACAAATTCAGTCATCTAGAGCACTTATGACCTTACCCCACGCTTTGATCACACTGGATTGACTGGATTAGACAACGCCAGCTGATCCAGGGATTCATGAACATATAAAGATAGGTGTGCTAGTGTTAGAGGCTGGTTCGCAAAGCAGAAATTACGATTGAGAGACCAGTCTTCGAATACAGGCGGCTACATTTTAGTCCGGTTAAAAGCTACAATGTTGGAAGCAAAGGACCCGGATCTTTTGTGGATAGTTATTGTGGGTTTCATTGTTGCCTTTGTCTTGGCTTTTGGAATCGGAGCAAACGATGTAGCGAATTCATTTGGAACTTCCGTGGGAGCCAAAGTGTTGACTCTCCGGCAAGCCTGCATTATTGCAACGATCTTTGAACTGTCCGGAGCAGTTCTCATTGGAGCCAGAGTATCAGGTAACGGCCATCACAGGATACTGAAGAGAGTGTTTGACCTTAATTAAGTTTGACCTTGGAGGTTTCACCATGTCTGATGAATTTATTATGTATTCAAGATGCTTCTCTGACCCTTTTAATTTTCAATGTTTATGGAAAGGGGTGATTTCATTATCTTAGGCATACTCCTCATTAGCAGATGTTTTTGTACGAAAATCGTCCTGATTGTGTTGAACAATGATCGTAATATTGCCTCAACCCATGAACAATTCGAATATCGTGAGATTAAGCTTACTGATCAACACGATATGAATTTCAAACTTCATCTTCAATGGCCCTGGAAGTTTACATAATAAATGATTGTTTTTTAAGGGAAGTTGATATTAGTTTCCAGTATTTCCATACAACAATAGCAGCTCAGAGTACAAGTGTGTTCACTGATCCGATTCATTCATCTCCACAGCTGAGTGGTTTTTTTAAGCATTTGAGGATACATTCAATTATTTTAAGAACCGAAAAAAACTTTTGTGAAAACATTCTTGTCCTTCTGACATGATTATTTTCTTTTTGCCATGGAGTTATTGAAAGATGTCATTACGTGGCTTCTATTGTTTGCAATTTGCAAGTTTGAGGTTTCACATTTGACCGTTACGAATGTAATTTCCAAAGTGGTTGGAAGGGCTGAATGAATATGTTTTTATGTTCAGTGAACTGTTTCATGTAATTTTGATAATTAGGATGCAAGTTACTTAGATTTGTGTCAGACAAGGTCACAATTTTAAGCTAAATGAACACTATTCTGGGTTTAATAAATATTCATGAAATGCAGCCATAAAATAATAATTTTTCTGGTTACAGAATAGCTCAAGAGATCACATCATAGTTAAGAGTAATCAACAAGGGGGTTAACTGAGAATGATTAACACCAGTTTTCAAATTTCTAACTTCACTAATGTGGCCTGCAATGTGACTGCTCAAGGTGATATTAGAACTGTGAGAGAACAAAAAAAACTTTTAACTCGGGATTGGTCTAAGCTCTAAAAATAAAAATGTTCTGAAATTTTTTAGTTTTATGCACTTGGTTTAAATATGTTATTAACAATGTCCAGAAATCATCTTCTATGTAAGCTTGATTTGCTAGTCACTTATTTCCACTTCACCAGCACTTTTAATTTGATAGCTCAAGTGGATCAGATTACTGTGATATAAATGGCCTTACCCATTTTCCTTCTCTTGCAATTTTGAAGTCTAATTTGTAAAATCACAACAAAAACTGTTCAGGTTAGTTTACTTAATTAAGTCTAATTTTCAAGAAATGATAACTCACTGATATCATCCTTCAGACCAAATTATTAAAGGGACATGAATATTGAAGCTTTTGTTTTTCTTGTTCATAGACACAGTAAGGAAAGGAATCATTGATATAAACTCCTTTAATGGTACTGAAGAACTGGCTATGATTGGATCACTGAGTGCTCTCAGTGGTACAGGAATATGGCTGATAGTTGCAACATTTTTTAACCTTCCTGTGTCAGGGACTCACAGTGTTGTTGGTGCTACTATGGGTTATGCATTAGTGGCACATGGGCTTGCAGGAGTCAAGTGGAAGACTTTTGGACTCATTGGTGAGTCTTTTAGCCTAAAGAAATCCATCATTCTTGATTACAGTTGTGGATGATTAAAAGATTTGGATCAATATCAGTATCTGGGCAACTGCCCACCTACCCCTCCCCTAACCTAACATTCACCCTAACTTGTCATCAATTGACTGTTATTGGGTTAGGGGAGGGGTAGGTGGGCAGTTGCCCAGATACTGATATTGATCCAAGGATTTAGTAGAGAGAATTAGTCAGTTGTTGTAAAACATAGAGCTTATCAAACTAGATTCCTTTTTAACTCGTGAATTGCGCGCATGCGCAAGAGCGAGTTATAGATACGATGTGGGGAATAGCATTCGCTCGCTCGCTCGCTCGCTCGATTGGTCGATTCCTGTAAACTTTTTTTAGATTTTAGGCTTTTGAGTACATTTGATAGTTTTTGGCGAGCAATAAACAGACGAAATGGCGACCTTTGTTGCTAAGAATAGTGGTGGGGTGAAAAAGAAGCCAATGATAATCTTAAAAGAGTTTTTTTTTTTCATTTTAGTTTCAACAAGCGGCGCCAGCGACTGGCAAGCATTCAAGGATTCACACTGAAATAACAACAACCTTCGTTTTTCATAAAATTGTAATTTACAATCCTTGAACTTGAAAACAATCCGAAGATTCATTGAAAATATCACTTACTGCGAAGCGCTCGGAGTTTACAGATGTTCAAAAGCTTTTTCTGTTATAGCGTGAGATTGAGGACAAAATTGATCATTACGTTTCGTCGCGTGTGTTTTTCCTGTGTGAAGCAACAAAAGATGCCGGCGACTGACTAAATAACAAGTTAACACGAAAATCAAATAACACTTAGACAAACAATTTTAGCTACCGATTTTCAGTGAATTTTTAAAGAACAATTTTCTCGTAAGTTTCAAGACAATTTGAAGATTCAACATATATACAACGTACTAAAATGCGAAAGTTACACACCACAAAATTGATAAATAGGCCTGAAATGAAATTCTATCTTGTTATTGATTATACGTTGCCTAGCACGTGACTTAAATCTACCCAGGCGGAGATCTAAAATGACGGTGGCAGGCTTGGCCTAGTTATATCACTCAAAACTCGTTCCCGTTTGTCTCATTTGATAAAGAGGGAATCGTTAATGTTTTCATTAAGACAGTATTGCCTTGATTTTCTAATATTTACAACGAAAGACAGTAAATTTCACTTTTCACCCACATTTACTTCCAACCTTTTCTTTTGAACCAGAAACAAAAATGATAGACGTTTAAAACACATGACATCATCCACCTTGTTAAATGTAATAGCATGATCATTTCAATTGTAATGCCTTCTTGTCCCAACGTTACTTTGTTTCTTTGCTACATTAGCGAACACTGAACTACTGCTCGTACTCTAGATGACAATCAACCACAAAATTCCCTAAACCAGATAACATTAAACATAATCTCAAAAATCATGTGTCAATTCACGAGTTTGCTCACAGAGCACTTTGATTTAAATTGATTTTATAAAACTTCAATTACAACAGTTGCCTTATCTCTGTAACAGAATTTTAAAACCTTCATTACATGTTTGAAAAATGAAGTAGAAACCTGAAGGTATTTTTTAATAATCTTGGTCAAGTGTTGTTGATGACTATGATAGTTTTGGATTTTTTATGACTATTTACCTTTTTCTATTTGTAGCTGCATCTTGGGTCATATCTCCATTGCTGTCAGGACTTTCAAGTTCTATCATCTTTGTTCTTATGCGACATTTCATACTTTCCAAGGTAAGAAACCAAGGTTTGATCGAATGAAAAACTGTACCTAGTTTTTGTTCTTGTGCAAGGAGCACTTATTAAATAATCTTGGTACAAATAACTACAAATTAGGCAGTTTTCATATTTAATAAACTTCATATTTCTGTGGTTGGGAGAAGTAAGCTTTTTATTAAACTTTTACACCTCCACAGTTTCTATAACTGCTA